>NW_015506322.1:246835-332702 GCF_001515645.1 Sinocyclocheilus grahami | reverse complement strand
AACAAAAAGTTGTGTGTCTGATTGGTCCAAATGCTACAGCACTTTTAAACTAATATTAAAAGAGTACACGTTCAGTCTACTTTTCTTATACTAATCAGAAATATACTTTAGATATAACATTAGTATTCTTTATTATGCTTGGCTTTTATTTGTACTTAAAGTTTGATCGATATATAATTAAGTGTAATTAAGTATTCCACTGTAAGTATATTTGGCTTATACTAACAAATATACAGAAATTAACAAATATACAGAACAAATATACAGAAATATCTAAGTCTTCTTTGGTGTAGTACTTCAGCATGTGTTTTACTTACTATCCTGAAAAGAAATGGATAGTATGGACTATGGACTAGAAATGTTACAGTTTATGATAAGTCAGCTGTGTGATGGAATAGCTTCCCTTGCAAAAAAAAAAAGGATGCATACTTCAAGTTGTTTTTTAACTTAAATTATACTATTAAATGATACATTTTTAACTTAATAATTATACGTAGTATACTCGCATGTGTAATATCCTCTTAAGACCCGGCAAAATATTTTTGGAAAAAAAATAGTATTTTTTCATGTCATTACATTGTTTAGAGTATTAAACAAATATATAAATAAATAAATAAAAATTTTATTCATAGCTTATGCTACATCCTTGGTAGAGGACATCGAGACTCAATTTTATTTTATTTTTAAGTAAAAAGACATGAATGAACATACATAGGCAAAAAAAAAATTTTTTTTTTTAATCAATACATATTTAGTTTTCAGGATTTTTTTGTATAAAGATATTTCTCAACTATGTTATAACAGAATGATTTGATATACCCTTGAATGCACAGAGATACCTTGACGAGATCCTGAGGCCCATTGTTGTGCCATTCATCCACGACCACCACCTCATGTTGCAGCATGATAATGCACGGCCCCATGTTGCAAGGATCTGTACACAATTCCTGGAAGCTGAAAACATCCCAGTTCTTGCATGGCCAGCGTACTCACCGGACATGTCACCCATTGAGCATGTTTGGGATGCTCTGGATCGGCGTATACGACAGCGTGTTCGAGTTCCTGCCAATATCCAGCAACTTCGCACAGCCATTGAAGAAGAGTGGACTAACATTCCACAGGCCACAATCAACAACCTGATCAACTCTATGCGAAGGAGATGTGTTGCACTGCGTGAGGCAAATGGTGGTCACACCAGATACTGACTGGTTTTCGGACCCCCCTGACCCCCCGATACAGTAAAACTGCACATTTTAGAGTGGCCTTTTATTGTGGCCAGCCTAAGGCACACCTGTGCAATAATCATGCTGTCTAATCAGCATCTTGATATGCCACACACATGAGGTGGATGGATTATCTCGGCAAAGGAGAAGTGCTCACTAACACAGATTTAGACAGATTTGTGAACAATATTTGAGAGAAATAGGCCTTTTGTGTACATAGAAAAAGTCTTAGATCTTTGAGTTTAGCTCATGAAAAATGGGGGCAAAAACAAAAGTGTTGCGTTTATAATTTTGTTCAGTGTAATTTGCATATAAATATGTTTTGGGGGCAACATGTAATGAAAAAAGAAGTGTAATAATGGGAGTGATAATTGACAAGATTTTCATAATAATATATCATATTCCATAGGAATACTGAAATATAACGTATTTCCCTGTTCATTTGTTGTGTCTCCCATAATGCGTAATAAACATGTTTTTAGTCCCGGTGTCCTGTCATTGGATCATGTATGAAATCAACGTCCTGTTTTGTAACAGATTTGAAACCTCATAACATTTTCCTGAGATGTTGATTTATGACACACAGTTTCAAAATTAATCAGATTTAAATGATAATTACAAAATATTATCATATTTCCATAAGAGTGTCACCACATTAATATCAGACACTTTTGAAGACCAAGGAGAGGGAGTGGTCATGGTGAAACATCCAAACATTTAGTATCTCTGAAAAGCCCTGAATGTACTCTGTACAGGCCATCCAGACTTAAAACTGTGGCATGTATAGTCTCAGAGAAATTCACTCAATTATAATGTCCTCATATGAGGATGCAGGGTCTCAGGAGGCTATTTCAGTATGCCTTTAGAGTAAACTGGCCCACTTTTTAGTTTATGGAAGTATACTTTTAAATGAGCTTTAAGTGTAAATGTGTAAAGTAGTAGATGAAGACTACTTGATGAAAAAAACACTCTCAGTAAACTAGTTGAATAATTTTATACTGCGAGTGCTTGAAAGATTTCTCCTAGCAAACCTAACATTTAATACTTATCATTTACTATTAAAAAAACATAAATAAATAAATGATAAAAAGCACAAAAAAATGGACATGTTCAATGCCTCACAGCAAGAAGTTTCCTTTATGTGACAAATTCCTTCCTTAGAGATAAAGGACCTTTACAGTTTATAGTGTATGGATAGTGTAGCTCAGATCGTTTATTTTTGGGAGTTAATTTTAATAGCAAAATTTGGTATTTTTGAGCACATATTGGGACTTTGTTTGCATATTCTATACTGGGAGCTTTTTTCCCAGGAGAAATATATAGTATCTGTTTACTATCTTTGCTGTTGTTGATTAAATCTTATTGTGGTCAAGGACTTGAAATATTGAAGGGATCTTTTGTGTGTGTGTGTGTGTGGGTAGATTTATATAGAAGATGTTGGCAATCTTTTTGTGATTGTGTGAATACAAGTTGTATGTAATACAATATCTTTTTTTTTCTTGCTTTCTTATTTAAGTAGTTACATATTGCAGCACTTTTCATAAAATGTATTTTAAACTTTTCTTTAAAAAAAAAAAAAGGTTTTAGGTTTAGGACTTTAATAACAGATTTCCAGTATGACCCTGTTCTGATCCCCAAAGTGTGAATGTTGTATTTCGCTCATCACCGTCATTGTGATTTATCTGTGAGTGTGCTCAGTATACTGAGTTGTAAATCTGCAACACTGATGGCTCTAATTTCTTTTTTCCCTGAAAGCTAAGAGCAACAAATACAGCAGAAAAAACTGTGAGCTATCATCTACTCAGTTGTGCAATGCAACTGACACAAAACGGATTGACACTTAATTGACACTTAAAGAACTTGCTGCTGCCTTTATCTGCGTTGAACTATCAGTGGCTTGTGATGCACAGTGGTCGAGCGAATGGTTTGTTAGACCGGCATGCTGTTGATTTGGAGTTTAATTCTTACACTTTAAGGGTATTTATACCTCCTAAATTAATAAAACAGATTATGTGAATATGAAGAATGTTTACCCCAAAATGTAGAAGCAGGTGGAAGGGACTTTATCTAAATGAAACACATACACTTTTCTCGCAACTGTGTATTGTGTCAAAGCATATACACAAAATGTTTTTGATCTGCTTGTCTCAACTCTAATGGAAAATCACATCAAAATATTCACAGAAATGTCACAAACTTGCATTAAAATTGCCTTTTGATTGAATGGATGAAACCAAAACGACAGCATAGAGGTTAACAGTTTTAGTGTCACAGGAAACAGTCAATCTAAATTTGACATTTGTGGCAAACTCTGCATTTCTGAATTTCCACGTCTTAATTTTTTGTCCTTTTGATCATGCAGAACGACAGTATTCTGAGTCAGAAAAAAAAAAAAATTCTCTCACTGCTTTATGCCTCTACATTCCTTCACTGTTGCATCAGTCATAGTTTCTGATGATGGACTTGCTGTCAAATGGTGCAACTGTTTCAAATATTGGAAAATATTTAGAGATTTCAAATTAAAATATATGCAAATTGTCCCAATTGTAGAGAATTGTTAAAAACAGCAACAAGACTTAATGTCAGCAAGAGGGGAATGGATTTTCTCCATTGGCTTTGAAAAGCCTAATTTACTTACTAAGTGTGAGACAAGTTCACATTTAAAACTGAATATGAGATGATTTGTGACATTGGAGATTAATTTAAATGTTTTCTTATGCTCTAAATATCATGTTGGTATTCACTCATCAGCCTAGTAATGATAATAATAATAATAATAATAATAATAATAATAATAATCAATATTTTAATTTCATGTAATTATTTTTTAAATGGTTTTAGATTTAGTTAATGATAACCCTGAAAGAACCTTCCAAAACTATTTATCTTAAGCTTAGTGTAGTGTGAGTGTTTTCATTCACTTTGAGTGGCCGATCAGAATGCATTAAATGCTCCAAATGCTAGTTGCCCGAGTCAGGTGGCCAATGATCAAAGCTGTCATGAATGAAAGGAGAGAAAGTGTGAGAGGAGACTGCTGGGAGGGGTGAATGCTGAGCGGTGAATGTCAGTCTTTACATGAAAGTTTAATGCCCGCAGGTTTGCCTCTGAATTGTTATTAATAGGCTGTGAGCAAACATGCTGCAGGTTTTCTAAAAAAAAGTAACAAAAGAATAGTTGAGAGACATTATCACTGTAATAAGAAGCAACACATTTCATTGATGGTTCACCTTTGACTGTATCAGGGCATTTTTTCCTAACCTTATGGAACTTTTTTGTCAATAAATGTAATCAATAACTACACTTAGAATAATATGACACCATTTGGTTGTTAACAATCAAATTAAACAAGTATCAAGAAATCTATCCATGTTTTGCAATGCAGAGGCGTCATCTGAATTAGCATTTACACAAACTATTTAATGCAGCAAAAGGTATAAGCAAGGTGGTATAAATGCATTTACACTGCTACTTAAATTACATAATCAATGTTATGAGTGGTATAGAAATATAAAGTAATATAAAAAAAAGGATAAAATATAAAACCAAAACTGCCATTAGGTGGCAGCAAGTCACTGTCAGTCAGTCGTTGAGTCATTGGATCATTAATTTGACTAATAATTAAAAAAGGCTGATTCATTCAGGAATGAAGCAAGCTGTTTCCATCCAAAAATGCGATTTAAACTTGTGCGCAAAACTGGAATATCGCATAAAACATTTGCGAATAAAGCACCGTTTCCATCCAACGAGTCAAAGAGAACAAAATCGTCACTTACTGATCAACCGGCACTATATATATCACTAAGAAAAGTAGGAGAAGACACTTAATATGATACTTTTCATATATGATAAATTACTTGCATCTCAGAGCGAGCAGATGAAACACAATAACTGCGGTCATTGCTTTCAGAGGCGGATGCTGCTGTTTGGGAACGCAGTCGTTTAAGACAATTGTACAGAAATACTTTGATGGCACACTTTGCTCAGGCATTTCAGAACAACCAAAACAACATTTTAGATGCTGTGGAATGAGATCGGTCTGCTGGTTAGTCAGGTTTTCCCGTTCCATCGTGCAAGTCACATTACTTTTTTGATGCGCTTGGTGGAATTTATTCGGTAAAGTGTTTCCGTCGTAGTTAATGCATCTTTTCTTATCGGATAAAATGTTTATCCCACTCAATTGTGCGTATAAGTTTTTTGAAATTACGCACATAAAAATAGGTGGATGGAAACATAGCTAATGACTGTCTTTATGAATAGGTAATTGAATTTTTCACTCAGCTGATTCATTCAAAAAAGGAGATTTATTTAATGTCGAACTCCAAAGCTGTAAGTCACAGCATATTAACTTATTTATTGAGCTGTTGTATAAAATAAATGTGATATTTGCCTGACTAACCCAAAATATATGAATATATATGAAATATGAATATAAAAACCCATACATGTGAAGCTGGATATGTGATGCTAACATTCAAACATAATGTTATGACTCATAACATGATATTCCTCAAGTAATTGTGCGAAAATTAGGCTTTATTAATCGAAACTGTGGTCCTGCAAATCATACGTTGTGTGAAAAGGAATAAAAGTTGCCGGAGTTTTACTGCTTCTAGTGTTTATTTCATCTGGAAACTGCAGTTATTCATATGTATAGGTATGTTTTTTTTTTCTTTCAGTTTTGCAGAAATGTAGAGACACGTATTTCCAATGAGCCTATGTTGCGAAAAAGATAAAAAGAAAAAACCTGACTGGTACACTCAAACTGCCGGAAACTACGTAGAACCAGTCCATCTGTGTGTGCAGTTTCTTCTTGCTGTTTTGTGTGCAGGCTGCATCAGATGGCCAGTGAATGTACTGTAGGCTTCCGAGGAATAGTTTACTTGCACATCACAATACAGTTCCATTTTTTTCTTATTTCTTATCTTATCTGTTTTGTTCTCCAGGTCTGTGATTAATAGCTGAATGTTTTCAGCATCACAACTTCAGGCAGCAGTCTGGGGTTGCTGAGTTCAGAAAACAGCAGCACAGTGTCGTGTGCAGCTTTCCAACTGGATTTAATAGCTGCCTTCAGCTCCAGATAGTTCTCAGAGTAACAGCTTCACAACAAATTGATAAAACTGTGGTTTATTTAAAAAAGAAGGTACAAATGAACCAGTATCATTTCCAGTCAAGCTTTATTTTCATTCTGCTACATGTATGGACATAGGGCAGTCGTGGCCTAATGGATAGCGAGTCAGACTTGTAACCAGAGGGTCGTGGGTTTGAGTCTCAGGTCCGGTGGACTTGAATAACCAGCGCTCTCTCCACCTTCAATACCATGACTGAGGTGAGACCTTGAGCATGGCACCGAACCCCCAACTGGCTGCCCACTGCTCCGGGTGTGTGTGTGTTCACTGCTGTGTGTGTGCACTTGGATGGGTTAAATGCAGAGCACAGATTCTGAGTATGGGACACCATACTTGGCCACACGTCACTTCACTTTCATACAGTGGAACAAAATGTTGTGTCTCGCAGGACCACGGTGCTACATACAACACTAGACGTAAGAACAATTTTTAGACCTACATAGCTAACTTTCTGAAGCAGTAGTCTAACTATACATATACTATAAATAGTTGATTGTACATACACATAACCTAAGACAGACTATACAAGTACTTTACATAATAACTGTACATAATATTGTGCAAAAGAGGTATTAAAGGTTAAGAAGCAAGTAGTGCAATGTGATTTGTGATACATTCACAAGTAAACATTTGTGTTATCTTACACTGAACAAATCAGCATAGCCTATTTCAAAAACCTATTACACTGCATGACCACCATATTTTATATTCATAAAGCGGGGGTACATTTTATATAAATAATATGGTGTTCAATAAAAAATAAAACTAATGAAAATATTTCCGTTGCATTCTTTTTTAATGTAATACTTTTCTGTTTGTTCTATTACAAATTGTATTATTATCATCATAGTAATTTGAGTGAATGCTTAATAGATAAATGTAAATTCAGGATTTAGTATTTTGTATGTCTCTCTATTGCTTGACAACATCACTCCATCTAACATTAGGTTTGTGTAAAATCTGATTATCACGTTCTCAAGCATCATTAAAAAATGATCCAAAGAGCAACTTGAGTTCACATAGTGTCATATAAGAGTCACAATTTGATTACATTTGACCCAGGTGTCCTATATATAATATAGATCCTTAAATGTTTCTTCATCGTCTGTCAATGTTTCTTCAATCACTTTTTAAAGTAACATGTTAATACCAGAAGCTGCTGACCGAATGCATCAGGTACAGCCATGCTGACCAATAGTATGACTTTATAGTAGTATAGTATGTAATAGTATGAAAATGAGTTTGATATTACTTATTGAGTAACTTCCAGTTTTTACACATATTGCCAGTTGCTTTGTCTACTTTTGTTACGCTAACAAAAGCAGTTTCAAACAAACACACGTTCCTGAAAGAATCTACACATTAAAAAAATAAATAAAATAAATCAGTTGAGTGAATGATTCAAAAGCCGGGTTTCCATCCAAAGTTGCGAATATCGCATAAAACATTTGCGAACAAGCATCGTTTCCATCCAACAAGTCAAAGAGAACAAAATCGTCACTTACTGATCAACCGGCACTATATATATCACTAAGAAAAGTAGGAGAAGACACTTAATATGATACTTTTCATATATGATAAATTACTTGCATCTCAGAGCGAGCAGATGAAACACAATAACTGCGGTCATTGCTTTCAGAGGCGGATGCTGCTGTTTGGGAACGCAGTCGTTTAAGACAATTGTACAGAAATACTTTGATGGCACACTTTGCTCAGGCATTTCAGAACAACCAAAACAACATTTTAGATGCTGTGGAATGAGATCGGTCTGCTGGTTAGTCAGGTTTTCCCGTTCCATCGTGCAAGTCACATTACTTTTTTGATGCGCTTGGTGGAATTTATTCGGTAAAGTGTTTCCGTCGTAGTTAATGCATCTTTTCTTATCGGATAAAATGTTTATCCCACTCAATTGTGCGTATAAGTTTTTTGAAATTACGCACATAAAAATAGGTGGATGGAAACATAGCTAATGACTGTCTTTATGAATAGGTAATTGAATTTTTCACTCAGCTGATTCATTCAAAAAAGGAGATTTATTTAATGTCGAACTCCAAAGCTGTAAGTCACAGCATATTAACTTATTTATTGAGCTGTTGTATAAAATAAATGTGATATTTGCCTGACTAACCCAAAATATATGAATATATATGAAATATGAATATAAAAACCCATACATGTGAAGCTGGATATGTGATGCTAACATTCAAACATAATGTTATGACTCATAACATGATATTCCTCAAGTAATTGTGCGAAAATTAGGCTTTATTAATCGAAACTGTGGTCCTGCAAATCATACGTTGTGTGAAAAGGAATAAAAGTTGCCGGAGTTTTACTGCTTCTAGTGTTTATTTCATCTGGAAACTGCAGTTATTCATATGTATAGGTATGTTTTTTTTTTCTTTCAGTTTTGCAGAAATGTAGAGACACGTATTTCCAATGAGCCTATGTTGCGAAAAAGATAAAAAGAAAAAACCTGACTGGTACACTCAAACTGCCGGAAACTACGTAGAACCAGTCCATCTGTGTGTGCAGTTTCTTCTTGCTGTTTTGTGTGCAGGCTGCATCAGATGGCCAGTGAATGTACTGTAGGCTTCCGAGGAATAGTTTACTTGCACATCACAATACAGTTCCATTTTTTTCTTATTTCTTATCTTATCTGTTTTGTTCTCCAGGTCTGTGATTAATAGCTGAATGTTTTCAGCATCACAACTTCAGGCAGCAGTCTGGGGTTGCTGAGTTCAGAAAACAGCAGCACATGCAGCTTTCCAGCTTTCCAACTGGATTTAATAGCTGCCTTCAGCTCCAGATAGTTCTCAGAGTAACAGCTTCACAACAAAACTGTGGTTTTGTGGTTTATTTAAAAAAGAAGGTACAAATGAACCAGTATCATTTCCAGTCAAGCTTTATTTTCATTCTGCTACATGTATGGACATAGGGCAGTCGTGGCCTAATGGATAGCGAGTCAGACTTGTAACCAGAGGGTCGTGGGTTTGAGTCTCAGGTCCGGTGGACTTGAATAACCAGCGCTCTCTCCACCTTCAATACCATGACTGAGGTGAGACCTTGAGCATGGCACCGAACCCCCAACTGGCTGCCCACTGCTCCGGGTGTGTGTGTGTTCACTGCTGTGTGTGTGCACTTGGATGGGTTAAATGCAGAGCACAGATTCTGAGTATGGGACACCATACTTGGCCACACGTCACTTCACTTTCATACAGTGGAACAAAATGTTGTGTCTCGCAGGACCACGGTGCTACATACAACACTAGACGTAAGAACAATTTTTAGACCTACATAGCTAACTTTCTGAAGCAGTAGTCTAACTATACATATACTATAAATAGTTGATTGTACATACACATAACCTAAGACAGACTATACAAGTACTTTACATAATAACTGTACATAATATTGTGCAAAAGAGGTATTAAAGGTTAAGAAGCAAGTAGTGCAATGTGATTTGTGATACATTCACAAGTAAACATTTGTGTTATCTTACACTGAACAAAATTAAAAACGCAACACTTTTGTTTTTGCCCCCATTTTTCATGAGCTGAACTCAAAGATCTAAGACTTTTTCTATTTACACAAAAGGCCTATTTCACCATGGGCCACTCGATCGACAACGTTGACATCAGCAAACCGCTCATCCACACGACGCCATACACGCTGTCTGCCATCTGCCCTGTACAGTGAAAACCAGGATTCATCCATGAAGAGAACACCTCTCCAAAGTGCCAGACGCCATCGAATGTGAGCATTTGCCCACTCAAGTCGGTTACGACGACAAATTGCAGTCAGGTCGAGACCCCAATGAGGACGACGAGAATGCAGATGAGCTTCCCTGAGACAGTTTCTGACAGTTTGTGCAGAAATTCTTTGGTTATGCAAACCGATTGTTACAGCAGCTGTCCGGGTGTTTGGTCTCAGACGATCTTGGAGGTGAAGATGCTGGATGTGGTGGTCCTGGGCTGGTGTGGTAACACGTGGTCTGCGGTTGTGAGGCCGGTTGGATGTACTGCCAAATTCTCTGAAACGCCTTTGGAGACGGCTTATGGTAGAAAAATTAACATTCAATTCATGGGCAACAGCTCTGGTGGACATTCCTGCAGTCAGCATGCCAATTGCACGCTCCCTCAAAACTTGCGACATTTGTGGCATTGTGCTATGTGATAAAACTGCACATTTTAGAGTGGCCTTTTATCGTGGCCAGCCTAAGGCACACCTGTGCAATAATCATGCTGTCTAATCAGCATCTTGATATGCCACACCAGTGAGGTGGATCGATTATCTCGACAAAGGAGAAGTGCTCACTAACACAGATTTAGACAGATTTGTGAACAATATTTGAGAGAAATAGGCCTTTTGTGTACATAGAAAAAGTCTTAGATCTTTGAGTTCAGCTCATGAAAAATGGGGGCAAAAACAAAAGTGTTGCATTTATAATTTTGTTCAGTGTATTAAGTCCTTGTAACATGTAGTGTTTATAAGAAAGTTGCTGGTGCATATAGAGAGAAAATGTGTGTTTCAAGAGGTGGTTTGTCCAGCCCATTCACCTGTGTGTAGCACACTCATAATTACACAATGTTTTCCTTGAAACATGTAGTGTTTATAAGAAAGTGTCTGGTGCATATAAAGAGGGAAGTATGTTTTTCTACAGGTGGTTTGTCCAGCCCACTCACCTGTGTGTAGCACACTCAGAATTGCACAATGTTCTTGAGGTTTTCAACAGTTTTCATGTGGTAAATGTGGTGTGGTGTGGTGGGATGGGGGGAGAGAGGATCCTGGTTTCAGGAGCTAGGGTTGTGGATGAGGTTTCAGAGGAGGGGAGGTGATTGAAATTGAGGGCTCTCACAGCCTGGGGATAAAAGCTGTTGAGCAGTCTTGCAGAGTGGGCTCTGATGCTCCAGTACCGTTTTCCTGATGGCAAGAGCTGGAAGAGACCGTGGGAATGATGAGTGGGGTCTTTCACGATACTGGTAGCTTTACTGGAGCATCGTGCATGGAAAATGTCCAGAATGGAGGGGAGAGGGGCACCGATGATCTTTGCAGCTGTGTTCACAGTCCGCTGTAGGGTCTTGCGATCAGCAGCACTGCAGTTCCCGTACCAGACAGTGATGCAGCTGGTCAGCACGCTCTCAATGGTTCCCCTTTAGAATGTGGTGAGGATGGGTGGAGGGAGACTTGCTCTTTTAAGTCGGCGCAGGAAGTGGAGCTGCTGCTGCGCCTTCTTGGAGAGTGATGTAGTGTTGGTGGTCCAGGTGAGGTCTTCTGTTATGTGTAACCCCAGGAATTTAGTGCTGCTGACTCTCTCCACAGTCGAGCTGTCGATGGTCAGTGGGGGATGGTCAACAGAGTTTCTCCTGAAGTCCATCACAACCTCCTTTGTCTTACTTACATTGAGGGACAGGTTGTTTGCCCCACACCATTCAACCAGTTGTGCCACTTCCTTTATGTAGGGTGTTTCATCATTGTTGTTGATGGGACCTACCACAGTTGTGTCATCAGCAAACTTGATGATGTGGTTGGAGCTGAACTTGGCAGTGCAGTCATGGGTCAGCAGTGTGAAGTGCAGCGGGCTGAGCACACAGCTTTGTGGGGCACCTGTTATCAGTGTGGTAGTGCTGGTGGTGTTGTGGCCGACACGGACTGACTGAGGTCTTCTGGTAAGAAAGTCCAGGATCCAATTACAGAGGGAGGTATTTAGGCCCAGCAGGTTTAGTTTGTTGATGAGCTGTTGTGGAATTATTGTGTTGAATGCTGAGCTGAAGTCGATGAACAGCATTCTAACATAAGAGTCTTTGTTTTCTAAGTGGGTAAGAGGCAGGTGGAGGAAATGGCATCGTTCGTGGAGCGGTTTGGACGGTATGCAAACTGGAGCGGGTCGAGTGTTTTGGGGAGATTGGATTTGATATGGTGCATGACTAACCTCTCAAAGCACTTCATCATGATTGGGGTCAGAGCTATGGAACGATAGTCATTTAGGCAGTACACAGGTGACTTATTTGGTACTGGGGTGATAGTGATGGACTTGAGACATGTGGGGACAAGTGCTTGGACAAAAAGACAAATGACTTTATCATTTGTTTCCAAGAGTCAAAATATTCCTATTTTTAATTAGATGGCCAGTAATGGAAGGTGACTTAGCTTTTAGGGGCTGTTTCTTTCCCATCTGCTGAATGGATAACTGGTTTAATTAGAGTTGTTATTCTCTCAATTGCTCTTTTATGAGTTGCAATAGATGCAATAGTTGCTGTTCCTGAGGTGGCTGTAGTGTAAATTGTCTGAGGGAGGTTGGATGTTTCTTAGACAGAAATGTAACACAATTACATTTACATTACATTTACATTTATGCATTTAGCAAACACTTTTATCCAAAGCAACTTACAATAGAAGAAACATCAATTATATGCTATTCTTAGCATAAAGAGCTATGTTTATTAGAAAGCAAGACTCTATTAAACTCTGCCCTTGTCTCAGATTTTCTTGTCAAGTATATTCTTGTCTAGTGTATCAAAATATGTTTGTATAATGATTATAAATTATAGAGTTTGATGATAACAAACAGAACTGAATGCATTGCATCAATGCATTTAGGCCCTGTTTACACCTGGTATATTTTGTCCACTTTCATTCACTTTCCAGGAACTTTTTTGAGATGTGTTGATGCCATGAAATTTAAAATCCACTTATTTTTCCCTTACAATGATACATTTTCTCAGTTTAAACATGTGATATGTCATCTATGTTGTATTCTGAATAAAATTGAAATTTGAAACTTCCACATCATTGCATTCTGTTTTTATTCACAATTTGTATAGTGTCCCAACTTTTTTGGAATCGGGTTTGTATTATCACATCCAAAAAATGTTGCAGTGCAAAACATCTTAATGGTTTTCAAATGGGCTTTGTTTCCTTAGGCAATATCCTATTTTTGTCTTTTGATTTGGAGTGCAATATGATCCCTACATCTTCAATGTGAAATAGATCTCATGACGAAGTTGCTTTTTGATGACTTTTAACAAACATTTGAAGTGTTTTTGAGGTTGCCGCAGCAAAGTGCAGACATCTCCAAATTCACATTGTTGATCAAGGGAGGTTTGTTATGCAAAAATAGCAGGTTTTCAGCAACATTAATCAGAGACCTCTGGCACTTGAGAAAACGTAATGTATCTCCTGCTATTTTTTCGTGAAACATTTCACAAGTACTTCAAAGCATTCCAGAGCATTTTCAGTTAGTAAGATGCCTCTTTTTCAGAGTTGTGGGTAGCTGTCCTACCCATCAGCCACTGCAGCATTCTGACCTTGAATGATCTGCGTAAACATGCGTATTCACACAAAGATGAGCTTCCAAGTATACGCTCTCTCATTCCCTGTCTTTCATCACAAATAGACAATTTAGCTGGAAGAAGAGAGGACAAGTATAGAAAAAGACAATGCTAAGGAATGCATTTTAAAATTATCCAAAAATTATTGTAAAATCATCAAACTAATTAAAACCCCATTTGCAAGCAAAATGCCACTCTTCTGAATGATACGTTGGCTGCACAGACTGGTGGATCTCACAGATGTTTGAGCTCAGCACTCTAAATGAAACCCAGCTGAATGTAAAATCATTAACAAACAAAAGCCAAATTGAAAAGAAAGCAGCGGCACTCACTGAGTGTTCAGCTTCAAGTCAAAGTGCTACGTGTGTTTAAAAAGCTCAGGCAGTTATGAAATATTATCGCTTTCTGTGAGCAACTCTCTCCAATTTCAGCACTGTTTCTATGGAAAAACACACATGCACAAACAACGCTCAAGTACAAAGAGCTCACCGGGGGTTATTTGACACAGCTTTTGGCCAATGAAAATCTGATCTGAACACTAGAGGCCTGAAGGAGCATCCGGTCAGTGTTCATAAACTAAAGGTAACTCTGACTGAGCTGGAAGCAACACAGGTTCCCTGTCTGCCAGTCCGCTAACATCTCAGAGCTCTCATGTAAAAGCTCTCATTGGCTCTGTTTTGATTTAGAGCTCTGGCCAAAACCTCATGCACCAAGCGCAATTTAGTCAAGCGGAATTCATGACCAGACATAGATGAAACATGAAACTAGATTTTGACAAAATAAACTGTGACTGCTGCATTTCAATAGAAACTCACTGACATGATGCTATGGTGATTGCCAGTGCATTGTTATGCAGTTGCTAAGGGTTCTCACTGTGTTGCTAAGGTGTCCGGCATTCATATGCAGTTTCTAAGGTGTTTTGGGTGGTTACTTAAATGGCTGTTTCAAAAGAGGCCAGCCCAAGTCTCTATGGTATTCTGATCTTTAGATATAGATTAAGTCCCTCCTTCATCCTTCATCAGAAAAAAAAAGAAGAAGAAGAAGAAAAAAAGTACACAAGCTGTCACTGGGGCAGTATTTTTTTCAAAAGGTATGCCTTTGTAACTAAAGGGTGCATATCGGTACCTTAAAGGTATATGTTAGCACCTAAAGTGTACATATTAGTACCTTAAAGATACAAAACTGTACATATTAAAAATGTACTGTTTTTAATGGACAACACAATGAAAGCAGCTGTGGCAACAGATCTATGACCTTTGTCAGCTGAAAACAAAATGGTGCATTCCTATAAACCTGTTTACAGCAGTGACAGAATTTTATCTGACGGCAAAGCAAGGGTTTGTGTCACCCTGGAGGTCAATTTCTTTTTAAAAACGCTCACCAGCCAATAGGATGCAAGCCTCTGGGTCATGTGTCTGGAGCTGCCTTTCCAGTTAGATGTGAATGACAGTGCTTGATTTTCAATGAAGTACAGTTGCTTAAATAATAATAATAATAATAATAATAATAGCATATTCTGAGTAAAAATGGTTTTGTAATCCATTTTTTTTCAGTGTATGCTTAATTAATAGAACAGCTAAAGTTGGTCCGTGCTTTCATCAAACATAATATGTTCTATAAACTCAAACATAATATTTTTTTTTTCTTGTTAATCTGAGATTAATTACCTTGCATTTTAATTAAGATGAACATTAACACTGCATTATAGTGAAGAAGGACTTTCTTACTTTGTCTACTTTGTGTATCAGAAATATTGTGTAGTTCTATTTCTCTGCATTAAAACAGGCAAAATATGTATTATCAGATGATTTTATATTTTATATAGTATGAATGTGAGTAATGTAATACCTTTATTGTTTAATGACACTTTTTGTATTAAAGCTGAGTGATCAACATGCTTTTTTTGCGATTAGTTGTGCTTGTTATGTACAGGTCTTAAGGTGGCTGAACTGACAATGTTTTCAAATGTCAGAGAATTTATGAAAAATAATAAATAAAAATAGTTTACACATAGAGCATTGATGTATGAGAGGAACTGTTGTTTCTATGCCGGGCTCCTGCTGTGAACAGGCTGCCTCTCATTGGTTCATTAGGACCGTGAATATGCGGGTGGTAAAGCAGCGTGGGGGCGGGAAAGCGCTTATCTCTCTCTGCTGCAGCTCCCCTGGCACAACACATTTTCCTGAATAGTCTCAGTGGTGTAGAAGGATCTGTTCACACCAGCTTCCTGTAGTCTGAACCAGATATCTGCATTTATATTGCCAAGATCAGCTGTCTTATATTGCTGATTTGTTGCTCATGCATTACAATAGTTAACACCATGTTAAAGGAACAGTTCAACCATAAATAAAAATGGACATAATTTACTCACCCTCATGTTGTTCCAAATCTAAATGCATTACTTTATTCTGGGAAACACAAAAGAAGATATTTTGAAGAATGTTGAAGTTTAAACATTGGAACCCATTGATTTTGTATAGACAAAAATACACAGATATTGATTTTTTTTAAATAGCAAAATTAAAAAATGTGCTTATATATTATATTATATTATATTGCCCTATCAGACATATATCAGACATATTTCTGACAATCAGAGCACAATGTCTTCTCTCTCCACAGGAAGAGCCTTACGTGATGTTCAAGAAGTCAGATAAGCCGCTGTACGGTAACGATCGCTTCGAGGGCTTCTGCATCGATCTGCTGCGAGAGCTGGCTGCCATCCTGGGCTTCACCTACGAAGTGCGACTGGTGGAGGATGGCAAGTACGGAGCGCAGGAAGAGAGCACGGGCCAGTGGAACGGCATGATCCGAGAACTGATGGACCATGTAAGTCAGACTCCACAATCCAATGCTGTTTTGATTGCACTCAGGTTGGCTCTTTTCCACTCTGTACAACCTTGCAAGGTTGAGCAAAATTGGCTCCCTTTCAAAGCATCAATGTGAATATGTATAGATTTGGTCACCCCCTGCCCACACCAAAGATGTTACAATTTAAAATTGGAAGAAAAAAAAAAACACTGGAAGAAGTTTATTGAATAGCAATTCAAAGAAATCCAACATAATCACACACAAGCTTTGTGACAAATAATAATCATTCATTTTGACTAATTATATTTATTCCCTGATGTTTCCCTAAACTGATTAGACTGATTTATTTCTCAGTACTATCAAAACCATTAAAGCAAATTTGATTTCTTTCATACAGCAATACATAAAGTGCATCAAAAAGAGTGCAAAATTAGTGTCTGTACTCAACAAAGCTGGATTTGCTGCATTTGTCAAAAAAGTGGTAAAAACAAAAACATTATGAAATATATTAATGAAAAAATATACATTAATATGACAATTTAAAACAAGTTTTATATATATATATATATATATATCAATGTATTTTAAATGTTATTTATTCCTGTTTTCTATGTCACATGATTCGTCAGAAATAATTCTAAAACTTCTGTAACATTATAAAACTCTTGCATGTCACTTTTGATCAGCAGAACAAGATAAAAAAAAAAAAAAAAAAAACCTTACCCCCAAATTTTGTACAAATTCAAACTCATCTCTTTCCCATATGTTGTGTATTCATACTACAAAGAACATGAAATTATATTATTATTAAAAACTGCACGGCAGTTGTATACATTTCTTTGAATATCCTTCCATCTTAATTCTACTTCTTTGAACTGAAATTTGAATTTTGCCTCCTGTTTGCTGCCTCAATTCAAATTGAATGATCATTTTTAAGAAATTGTAGTGTAATTTATAAGGCGTCCCTAATTCAATTCAGGATGGTGCATAATCCTGACACATTCCCACCATACTGCAGAAGGGACTTGTCAAGATTATACAATGAAATGAGATGCTTTCAGCGTAAAGAGGAAACAGATATGAAAATAAGATTAAAAGTGCATGTGTGCGTGCATAGCAGATGGTACGAAATGCGATAAAATAAAACACGAGCACATACTGCCGAGAGGACACAAAGTGAAAAATCAGGCATTAGTTTCCCCCCATAGAGCTTATTAAGCACACGCACTTTCACAAACACTGCCCTTCGACACTCTCATTAGATTCTGCAAAGACTAAGATAGGAATAAACACATTGCTGAGAAGAGTGCAGCACACCCAATATTCAATAGTATCCATTGCTCCAACCGATACATCAGACATATCTCTTAGTCACCGCTCCTCAATTGGTCATGGTCAGATCCTCTGGTGTGAAAGCGGAGGGTGTGTATGTGTATGTTGTCGTAACATTCCCCGGCAGCCCCCCCCATAAGACGAGAGCAGGACAGACTGTAATTGGCCTTGACAAGCTTTCAGAGCATTCTGGAGTTTGCAGTTTGCCAGTACATTGATGTGCTAGAGATAAAAATATCTTGTCAAAGGACTTTAGAAGAAAAAAAAAGGAAGGTAGCGAGACAACATCTGCTCACTTCTGGCATTAATTTGCCCCCTCTGGGAATAATTATAGACAATTCAATAATTCTAGACGGAAGCCTTTATTTTGAATAAAATTATACCAATTCTAACCGTAAAAGTAGTGAAATTGAACTAAATGTCAGTTTTAGGGGCACAGCCGTCTTAGCTGGTGTCAGCGGACCCTCCATCAGTTCTGAAGGAGGAATAACGGCCTTACCGTGTCAGAACAGATGTTTCATTATCATGTTGAAATTGTACCGGGTATAATCTCAGATTCATCAGACTGTAGTCAAACCAGGGCTGGATTTACGCATAGGCATTCTAGGCACGTGCCTATGCTCGCTCGTCCAGGGGGGCCCAAACACAATGAAGATATATATAATATTTTCTGTTATACTATGGCATATCTACAACAGTAAAATAACCAAAACCCCTGAAGACATTGAGCAAATAATTATAACAAACAATAGGGTAAAAATTACAAACTATTTCCATGTCTTCAACCTTTTATATGTACGGAAATCACGCTTTTCTCCTCTCACAGACGCACACACACACTTGCGCACACACCCGGAGACGTGAACAGAAACTCGTTGTCAGAGCTGCGGCTACCTCGCGAATTTATCAATAAAATAGTTTCGCAGCTGAAAAGCTATACATGACATTTCTCAGTAGCGAGGTTCTTGAAGCAGTTTAACTTAAAGATTCGCTATTAGTAGACGCTGCTGCCTAATACTGCTGAGAGACGCACAGACGCAGGTATTCACACACACTTAATCTCTCTCTCTCTCTTTCTCTCTCTCTCTCTCTAATAAGTGTTTTAGCCTGCATATCAATGGCCCAAGCCTCTGTTATTAGCAACGGAAGGTTTGGGATGATGTGCGTAAAAAAATTAGCTAGTTCAACACACACGAGATTTCAGGACAGAAACATGTCAAATGTCTTGAAACAAATCATCTGAACAATTGATGTGTGATTGTGCCTCCAGGCCGTTAAAATTGTTAGAGAAATAATGCACTCCCGAAGTGGTTATGTGGCCACGTCGCCGCACCTATTAATGGAATGGTCTTTCTCAGTTCTCAAACAAATTAAGAACTGCGTTCGATGCAAGCGCTTATTGCAATAGAAAACACTGTAATGGTTTCCACTGATTAAGAAATATTTTTGTTTGCTTGGGTGGTAATATTAGGCCTATTATATTAATAGGTAAGGGGGGCCCAAAAATGTGTTTTGCCTATGTCACAAAAAGAGGTAAATCCAGCCCTGAGTCAAACGATGAATCCTCAGTACTAGGCTTGAAAATGTGTCATTTAAATCTTAAGTCATATGCCTTTAAAATAAATAGGGCTCAAAACTATTATGCAGTATTTAAAATAATTTGTAAAGTGTAGACCAGGATTCCTTTTGGAATCTTTTGGACCAGGAGTTTGAGAGGCACACAATTATTCATAATATGAATGAATGAATGATAACTTCACAGTTGAGTTCAAAGCAAAATTCTCAAGTTATAAGTTTGATTGTATAAGCCACATTTGAAAGTGTTATACATTGTAAACTGTACGTTACTGTTCAAAAAGTTTCCACCAAAATGTTAAGCAGCAAACGTTTTTTTTTTTTTTTTACATTAATAATAATACACACCAAATCAGCATATTGGAATGATTTCAGAAGGATCACATGATACTAAAGACTGGAGTAATGGCCTGTTTATGTAAAGATCGATAACTATATAGATAACTATAATAACTATATTAGCGTCCACACTAATGCACAATACCGTTCTGTTTATTATAAGCACACACTGCAGTTTTGTCATCTGCCGATTTGAATGTTCAAGCTCTTTAAAACAGGATGACTTTTTATTGTCTGTCAATGTTTTATTAGCTGACAAAATATACCGTTCCTCTGTGTCATTATCGTTATAGTTTATTGTGTGGATTCTGCTATTCTTTTCAATTTAGAATGATTTTTAAAACTATATCATTATCATCTTTTGTGTGAATGGGCCTTAGTGGCTCCTTAAAATGCAGTTTAACAGGAATAGATTATTAAAAATACAGTAAAACTGACATTTTTTTTTAAGTTTGAATAATATTTTAGAATATTACTTATTTTACTGTATTTTTTGATCAAACAAATGCATCCTTGATGAGTGCAAGAAAAACAAATCTGGTCACACTTTAGATTAGGGAGCAATTCTCTCTATTAACTAACTATTAATTATGATTTTTGCCTCAATAAACTCCTAATTTGCTGCTTATTAATAGTTAGTAAGGTAGTTGTTAAATTTAGCTATGGGGGTTGGATTACGGGATATAAAATAGTATCATACAGAATAAGGCATTAATATGTGCTTTATAATTATTAATAAACAGCTAATATGCTAGTAACATACATGCTAATGAGCAGCTAGTTAATTGTGAGAATTTGGCCCTTAAAGTGTCACCAAAAAGCTTACTGACCCAAAACACCTGTGAAATACACATGTGAAAAGCTGCATTGTTGCTTGCCATCTGTAAACAACTTGTTATGGCATGTTTACAATGGACATGAGTAAAGCATCACATCTCAATTTCCTCCATTATAAACAATTAAGCTCCCTGCACTGGAAGCAGAACAGACTATATGCAGTAGTTTTCTGCTTGCAGTTGTTTTTTTTTTCCCTTGCTGAGAAAACTAGTTAATTGTGAGAATTTGGCCCTTAAAGTGTCACCAAAAAGCTTACTGACCCAAAACACCTGTGAAATACACATGTGAAAAGCTGCATTGTTGCTTGCCATCTGTAAACAACTTGTTATGGCATGTTTACAATGGACATGAGTAAAGCATCACATCTCAATTTCCTCCATTATAAACAATTAAGCTGCCTGCACTGGAAGCAGAACAGACTATATGCAGTAGTTTTCTGCTTGCAGTTGTTTTTTTTTCCCTTGCTGAGAAAAAACAGTGGTATAAACAGTACAGCAGAATCTCTACCAGTTGACACATTTCAGCCCTCACATGGTATATACAGTCACACTCCTCACTGATATGCTAAGAAGACATGGTTTTGATTATTGCAGCTGCGGTTGTCACAGTGATGACGACATCACGCAAGCCACAAAAAAAAAAAAAAATATATATATATATATATATATATATATATATTTGAGGGCATGTTGAGTAGCGTTCGTGTAGGCAGGGCAAACAAGGCGGTTGCCTAGAGCGTCATTATCTGCCTTACGAGGCAGCAGCCAATGGAAATGGAACCTCTTAAGTGACTGATCTGGAATGCTCTACATAGACTGCAATTTGTTTAGGCTAAAATGATCAGTATAATTATAGTGCCTACCGTTTGCAATATTATTTGCATTGGGAGTGTGCCTATTATGCCTTAAAATGCTTGGCTTGCATTTTTTGTTTTTATTTTCCCCCAATTTTTAGTGTCTCAATTGATCCCCCCAACACAGTTTGTATGAAGTGACTTTAAATATAGACAACGTTTTATGATTACAATGGGAGTGATCTAGTTTGTGGTGTATGCTGTTGCTTGCTTGAAGTGTATACACAGTATAGGCCCAAATGGGAAAGTGAGAGTTTTTCAGTAGTATTAATAATAAATACATTGGATTTTAAAAATGCACATTACTTTTTTCTTTCCAGGAAGTAATCTGCTTCTGTAATGAACATTATTTGTGATCCTTTACCCCACAAACTTAAACGTAATAAGAAAATGAATAGATATTGGCAAGGAAATGATCCTGCACACGCTCATAGCTATTTTACATTTTGACGAATTGGTTTCGTTTGCTCATATTTCAAACAGTCTGTCTATTCCAGTGACAGTGAGGTTTAAAGGTGGACCTTGTCTTTTTTTCTAAAATGTGTTTAGTACGAATGAATTTGTACAAATTCACCACTAATTCGTCAAAATGTAAAATAGTGACGTTTCCGTGCAGATGATACCATACAAAATCACCACCAATTTGTCAAAACATAAAATAGCGACGTTTTTGTACCAATGAAATCACACAAATTCCCCACTAATTTTTCCAAAGCATAAAATAGTTACATAAAATCGTACGCAATCACCAATTAGTCAAAATGACAAATGTTATTTTTATACAAATGAAATCAAACAAATCAACCACTAATTCATCAAAAATAAAATAGTGACATTTCCGTACAAAAAAATAAAAATTGAATGAGTTCACCACTAATTTGTCAAAATGTAAAATAATCACGTTTTCTTAAGAGATCAGGTCATTACTGAAACAAGCGGAATGTCCAATTCTGTCAACTTCACTAAATTTTCTCATGACTTTTTGGAAACCGGTGTGCATTTTAAGATATTTTCTTTTACATTAACAAAAATGACCAAAGAATGCACCTTTTATTTGTTACAAAATGTTTAGCCGTGGACTAAAAATGACGGTCAAACTGGCCCTGAAAACGTATGCTAAGAAACACAGGCTATTTCTGCTTCTGACAGAGAGCCAGCAGCGTCAGACCTGTGTAAAAACTTTAACTCCCATCATTTTCCCTTTTTCATAACTGCTATTTTCATTTTTTGGTCTAGTTAGGTAGCTGAGAGAGTGGATTCGGTTCAGCGCTCCTCCGGCCCCTTAGAACCAGTAAATCACGAAAGGCTTTAGTAAGTGCTGAAACAGTAGCAGGTAAATCAAGAGAGAGAGCGCAAGTCCACGAGAGGGCTTTAAATTTCCTCTTAAACGCTGTGGGGCAGAGTGTGTGATGTGTAAAAGCCCTGTTTTCTTAATTTGATTTCCTCTAAATGCTTCTGCTCGCCCTGATTTACAGCCTATCGCTCTTTTCCCTGTGCGTTATTTGTTGGCAGAAAGCTGATCTTGCAGTGGCACCCCTGGCCATCACATACGTGCGGGAGAAGGTCATCGACTTTTCCAAACCCTTCATGACGCTGGGGATAAGTATACTGTACCGCAAACCCAATGGCACCAACCCGGGGGTGTTCTCCTTTCTCAACCCCCTGTCCCCCGACATCTGGATGTATATTCTGCTCGCTTACTTGGGTGTCAGTTGTGTGCTGTTTGTCATAGCCAGGTAACATACCAGCCAAATATATATACATACCCCACATGATAACCTCATCTCATTAACATTTTATGCTAACTGAAACAGTTCACTCTTAGATTTAACTTTAGTGGCCTTAAAGGAACAGTTCTTCCAAAAATAACAATTCTAACATGATCTACTCACCCTCATATCATTCTAAATCTGTATGACTTTTTTCCCATGGAGCAAATAAAGTCAATACTTCAAATCAAACGAGCCTGCCAAGATTCAAAATGACTAAAAAAATAATTTCAAAATTTAAAATGATCATGAACGATGTCCTTATGTCCCATGCTTTATATTCCAAGTCTTCAGAACAGCCATATGATAGTTTCGCATGAGGAATAAATGCATAATATACAGTAGAACAAGTGTCGTATGGACTATGATGCTCTTATGTTGCTTTTTTTTTTGTCATTTTGGAGCTTGACAACCTCCCTAACCTCCATTCCTTTTAGTTGGGAAAAAACAAAAAAAAACTGCTCCGGATCTTTAATCTTCTATGGGCATGGACCAAAATGAGTATGAGTAAATTATGTCTTAACTGTCCAATCCTGTTCCTGGAGGGCCACCGTTCTGCAGCGTTTTACTGCTTCAGGTGTGTTTAATTAGGGTTGGAGCTCAACTCTGCAGGACAACAGATCTCCAGGAACAGGTTTGGACACCCCTGACTTTGGTTAACTATTCCTTTAAGAATCCCGAATGCCACTCTCACAATATTTACATGATGAAACGTCATGAGGTTCAGCTCAGTTGTTTCCTGGGAAATTTATATAAATATGAAATACCTGCAGCTGTGAACAGGAGATAACTAAGAAGCACACACACATAGCAAACACACTAGAGAGGAGCTATAAGGGTTGCTTTGGTCTTCCTGTCTTGACGCAGAGGAGCTACAGTATGTGCCTCTCATCATATAATGCACAATAGCACAAACCATAAAAGTAAAGATGCAAAAGCACAGTTTCAAGACGGTATGTGTGTGAAAAACAGAAAATAGGTTTGTGGGAGTGTTCAAGCGTGCGTGAGAGTGAGATTGAGGCATTTTCTGGTGTGAAATGCAACCTCCCCCATCCCTCGCTGTCCCTACTGTGTCTATTCTGTATACTTTTCTTTTCTGATTGGGTTCTTCCACATCCTGCTTCATATTTCCTTTGGAAAACTGAGATTCTATGACATGTAATGCTACAAAAATGTATATTCACATTTTCCAAAATTGGTAGAATCAAAATTAGTTTACAGTTGGTTGAAGACACTAACAACTTTGAAATCCTTGGGCAGCAGTGAACATCTGAAAAACTGCTTGTATGATAAGCTCTTGTTTCGGAGACTTAGAATTAAACCCCAGATACTGTAGTAAATAGCATTTATCCTAAAGCTTCAATGTTCAAATTAGGTACAATTTAGTTACAAAATAAAGTCATTTTTAGGACTTAATTTATGGATATCACACTTCATTGTTTTTAGTAAGTAGACATTACAGACTAATTGTCCCTTAATTAAAGGAAAATCTGGGTTAAGTGCAAGTTAATATGTTGATTAGAAAATAATTTAGACTCGTAACTCAGTTTGTAAAGACAAACAAAAATGTAGCTGCAAGCAGCAGTTAGCAGAACTGTGTACAGGAAACTACTCTAAAAGAGAAAAATGGACCTTTTCATATATGTTCGTTGCTTTCAAATGGATTCTTTTATACCTGATAGGGCTCAGTATTTCACAGTACAATATTGACATCTGTCAGTTCATATTTTTCCTCATTGCTCCCAAACTGACAGATGTAGGATGCCTTTTTTTTTGCATCCAATAGTACAAAACTGCATACTGTACATCTCTCCATATGGAGGATGTACAACTGCCAGTTGCCTTCTTCAACAAAATTGTATAAGAAGGAAGGTTTAGTTGTGTCATTCTGATTAAAAATATGGAAAAAAATAGAAATGAAACATATGCACATATTAATTGTTCTAAATGCATTTAGAAAATGGGTGAATTTTCATGTCAACCTTACTAGTCTTACATTTAGTTTCTAAATACATGAAAAACCTATTTACATTTTGCAAAAATATATAAAAGTAAAAAATCTCAAATTCATTGCATGACCCGTTCATGAGAAGAATACGATTTTAAAGGCTTTAGATAAATGTCAAATACTGAAGAGAGAGAGAGAGAGAGAGAGAGAGAGATCATGAAGGAATTTTTTGGTCCCTAGGGGAATTTTTTCCTTGTCAGGAGAAGAAATTACATGTAAAAAGTCTATCTCAAGAGAGGTAGCAGGGCTGATGTTTTGAATATTGCAAATTAAACTACAACCATCCATCCCATAATTACATTTTTTTTTTGAGCTGACATCTTTATTGATAGCTTATGTTTATTTATTTTAGACCCAGAATGTTCCTTTAAATTTGTACTGTAGTACATTCTTTGAATAAATCACTGAGATCGATTTTAAATGCTTTGGTGCTTTCCATTGGTCTTCATTTGAAGCATGGTGGGGAGAAATCCAAAGAAAAGGCCTTATTTTAACCCTAAAACTCTTGGGTTGACCGCATTCAACTGGTCTAACCCAAGAGTTTTATGGTTAATGCACTTGTGCTTTATAAATGTTACTGGCAATATGATCACACAAGTTTCTAACAAGCTACAACTGTCATCTAAGTTGGTTCAGAATATGCACCTTTCACCTTTTAACTGCACTAATGTTAATGCTGGGTAAGTGTTCACCTTTCCAATTTTCAAATAGAGCACAAATAACAAGTACACAATTAAACAGCATGCTTAAACAGAAACATACAGCAGACAAGACCTAACACAAGATAGCATTACTGTGTTTATGTGTTTGTCTCTTTGTACACATTTCTTTATGTGTGCATGTGCTTTTGTATGTGCACTATAACGCGGTATATGCAGCAAACATGTCTGCGTGTGAGAGCGAAAGTCAGAGCGAGAGAGAAAGAGATCACAGGGTGACATAATGGGGACTGGTGGAGGGTTTCCTAAGGCTTATTCTCACCATGCAGTATTTAGAAACCTTCCTTCTGGGCACAGTATGAAAGTCAAATATTTATCCTCTTCTCAGAATCTGTAATGCATATCAGCCGTTGTTTTTGTTCCAGTTGTTTTCCTCTACTTACAAATTGTCTTCTCTTTTCTGCGAAAGCAGGTGATGAAACAGCTGAGGAAGTCTCAATTGAAAATGAGTTACACTTACTTATGACACTGGTTCTTGCCGTAAAACAAGCGTTGCCTTGATGCTGTAAATCATTCAGCTGATGCAATACTCAAATGCTGCTTCTGATTCTAATGCTTCAAATAAGTCTTTTTTTTTTGTTTATCTGATCGTGAATGTTGTACGTGTAAAACCATATTCCTATCAAAGGCAAGCTTATCTCACTATTCCTTAATATATAATAGAAATATATCTTGCATGATTATTATATCTTATTTATAGATTAAAGTTTGCAACCAGTTTTGAAACAAATGCGAGAAAATGTCAATCTGGACCAGATTTTATCCACTGAAAATTGATTGGATTGTGAACAGTAGGTGTTACCACAATAGATTAGCAATGTGGAAAATAAGCGAGATTCATGAAGCCTGAAAATATGTTGAAAAGCCGTTTCAGATGCACTTATCTTTTAATTCAGTATTATATGAACTTACAAAGTTTCATATACATTGGTAGCCTACATTCTTTAAGTTTTTCACGCACAGAAAACCTTACATTTTAGATGCCGCACTCTCACAAAAGCTATCACTGAGGTGATACCTTTTCAAAAGGTATTAATATGTACTATTTAGATACTAATATGTACACCTTAGGTAGAAATATATATATATACCTTTAAGGTACACATTTTGATTCCATGATAACTTGATTTTTATATTTTCTGAAGAAAATATGTGGAGGTAATAGGCATTATAGTTAACTACCTATGGTACAAATAGTGCCTGCCTTTGTTACCAGTTCTTTTGACCTCATGATTCTCATTTGCTCTGCCATGCACTGTGAGCTGTAAGGTCTTATATAGACAGGGGTGTGGGTTTCCTAATCAAGTCCAATCAGTATAATCAAACACAGCTGGATTCAAATGAAGGTGTAGAACCATCTCAAGGATGATCAGAAGAAATGGACAGCACCTGAGTTAAATATATGAGTGTCACAGCAAAGGGTCTGAATACTTAGGACCATGTGATATTTCAGTTTTTCTTTTTTAATAAATCTGCAAAATTGTCAACAATTCGGTGTTTTTCTGTCAATATGGGGTGCTGTGTGTACATTAATGAGGAAAAAAAAAATCATAAATCGAATGGCTTAGATTATTGATAGCACACCTCTCCCCAACGAGCAGAATGATTAAAGGTATCGCCAGAGCCGATCCTCCCTATACGCAAAATACGCAAGCTGCGTAGGGCCCCCAAAACAGCAGGGGGCCCCTTGCTCTCAAAGATGATTTAATTTTTGTTTCGTTTTTGAATTTGGCCAGCGGTTATGAAAACATGAATGATCATTTCTTTTAGTGCGCTGTCGCCCTTTCTTAGTAAAAATCAGTCAAATCATGTAATGTGAATGTGGGTTTTTCTCATGTCTGTAGCAAATGGTGCTGGATAAGTTATTCACCAGAGTTTAATTCTAAGGGTTAGGAGTTTGTTCAAATCCCTAAACACCCTATACGCAAAATACGCAAGCTGCGTAGGGCCCCCAAAACAGCAGGGGGCCCCTTGCTCTCAAAGATGATTTAATTTTTGTTTTGTTTTTGAATTTGGCCAGCGGTTATGAAAACATGAATGATCATTTCTTTTAGTGCAAATTAGTGCAAATCGCCCTTTCTTAGTAAAAATCTGTCAAATCATGTAATGTGAATGTCGAACAGTCTAGCTCGAGAATAAAAAAACAAGTTGAACCGTACCGAGCTCCGGAAGAGGCACTGTTTCTTAAGAGCTTACTGTGAGCGCGATTAGAAACTGAGTGAAACACGGACAAATGTGTTTCATCAATTCGTTCATAACCACTCAAAGCCCCCCCCCCCCAGGTTTTCCATAGGGCCCCCAGAAGTATAGGATCGGCACTGGGTTTTTCTCATGTCTGTAGCAAATGGTGCTGGATAAGTTATTCACCAGAGTTTAATTCTAAGGGTTAGGAGTTTGTTCAAATCCCTAAACAAATGTGCGAGCAATATTTCTAGTAGTGTTTGCCTTAGAAACATCACTAATGAACTATTTTTTGTTTCTCTTATTTTCTAGTAAAAAAAAAATATATATATATATATTTTTTTTTAATTATTTTATTTTATTTTTTTTAGGTTGCAATGACCCGATAAGCAAAATTGTTAGACAATTGTTAGACAATTTTTTTCTTGTTATAACCATAAACATTAGTAAATTGTTTATCAACAAATATTGATCTTTAAAATAAGAAATAAGAATTAGGTGAGCTCTAGTCAACTTAATTCAATATTGTTTGTTTGTTTGATCTTGCAGGTGTCTTTTCTATTTATTTATAGATTAATGTTTGCAACCATTTCTACTTCTGTAATCTGCTGAGTGAAACAAATGCTTAATGTTGATTGGAGTAGGTGTTACATACAATAATGGTAAATGAGATTTATTATATATATGTATGTATATATATGTACCCGACCACCAATCCTGCCCCTAACCTTACCCATATCCCACCTCAATAGCAGCACAACTTTTGCAATTCAACATGAACACAATATGTACACAGTAGCATGTAACAATTAGTTATTTTATTATTAAGTACATATTATTTTAAGACACCACGTTTCACTTGGAGCAAGGGAACGAGGAAACGCAGGAGTTGCTCAAAACCAACAGTCTTTAATGCAACAACACAGAATAACACTCTGGAACTCTGGAAGACATTACATACCGGACGCTGGAGATACGGAAACACAGGGCTTAAATACACAGTAACTAATGGGACACACCTGGGATCAAATTAACTAAACGGGGAGCGCCTGGAACAAAAGGACAGGAACGGGAAGGACCAAATAAGGGCATGGAAACACATGGGGAGCAAAACCCACACAAAACACGGAACAGAGTCTGACATAACTCCCCCCTTCCGGGTAGTGGTACCCGTTCTGGGACCCATGGCGAATCAGGCAGTCCGGGGCGCCATGGCGGAGCAGGCAGTCCAGGAGGCCATGGCAGAGTAGGGAACTCAGGGGGCCATGGCGGATCAGACAGTTCAAGAGGCCATGGCAGAGTAGGGAACTAAGGAGGCTATGGCGGATCAGGGAACTCAAAAAGCCATGGCGGATTAGACAGTTCAGGAGGCCATGGCAGATCAGACAGTTGAGACAGGCCATGGCTGAGCAGCCTCCAAGGCCGTGGCCCCAGCCCCCGCCCCGGCCTTTTTCGGCTGGAGCCCTATAACCTCCCCCCTCCCAAAACAAAATACTTGGGGAAAATTACAGGCACCAAGGCCCTCCATGGGCCAGACATAGGGACAGCGACCCTCTCCGGACCTAATTCAGGAACGGGTGCCCTTCTTGGGCTAAACTCAGGAACCACAGCCCTCCATGGGCTAAACTCAGGAACAGGAGCCCTCACTGGGCTGGAAGTGGGAACTGCAGCCCTATCTTGATGCTGGTCTGGGGCTAGAGCCATTTCTCGACTCTAGACAGGGGATAGAGCCAACACTGGAGCGAGCTATGGGGGGTGCTCTCTGGCGAGGAAGAGGGACGTGAGCCTTCCATTTCTCTTCATCCTCCCCTTCTGGTTACAGGTGAATAGGGCGGCCGGCTGGCTTGACTGATGAACGCCCGGCGAGCTTGAGAATGCTATAAATTATTTATTTATTAATTCATTATTTTTATTTGAGTACAATTACATTGTTATAAATTCATGTATTTACATTAATTCAGTGATGTAAAATAATATTTTTTGACTTGAATAAAAGCAGGAAAAACAGATTTAGGTTAGAGAAAATTCTAATTCAAAAGAGGTCATGCTTGGCACTGAAATCCTACAGGAATACTATACATCTCTTAAGACCGAAAATCCAGTAAGACTATGCTGAACAAGCAGTCAGTCTTTGAAATCTATGGTAGTGCATTGATTAGCAATGCATCCTTGTATATCATCCTTATTGAATTGTATGTCAGCTCCACAACATGACCTCATCCCATGTTCTGGATGCTAAATGCAGCTACACAGCAACGTTATTTAAATAGGTCAGTCTTCCAGATCTGACATGACTGCTATCAGGTGCGTTATCGGTCCTGTGCACAATGACTTTCTGAAAATAAATAAATAAATAAACAGCACCATTGTTCTTTCCCGAGGCATCAATGTTTCCTCAGCCTTCGTTTATCTCTTCATGTTGACCTTGCTCAAAATTTTCCCTCTGCGGCACAGATGACCGGAGATAACAGAAGGTCAGTATAATTGGATCAAACTGACAGCTAACGGACGACTGACGCTTCCTGTAGCAGCAGGTTAAGTTGCGTCTCATGCAGACAGAGGCTGTTCATTGCCTCTTTCCTCCGCTGGCACGCTCCAGTTGATGACAACCATCCATGTTAGATTTTCCGTTATAATTGGCTTTACAGAACATGATTGTGTGAACTTGCACAAAGACCCTTAGCATGAAACGTCTGGGGCAGCAGTTGCATCTTTGCAAGATTATAGTTTGCATGTGCATCACATATAGCGAATAACTGCTAACTATCTAACTGCTTCTTTAGCTATTTAAAGAGCACAGCAATCAATTTAGATAGAAAATAACAATGATTGCACCAGCACTTGATGAATCTTGCTCATAGACTCATATGCAGAAAATGTTGTGTTCTCTACTATTAGACTCTGAAAGTCAATAATTTATGTTTCCATTTAAGAGTTCTGATGGAGAATTTAAAAAAATAACTGAGACAAATAATTTCCTTGGTATTAGATTGCTCAACTCTTGAAAAGCCTGTAGATGCTTTTTTATTCCACTACTTCAGCACAAACAGAATTGGGTCACAATGCTTAATTGTCGCCCAATCAACCTTTACTAATGTAATGTCACTTATATTTAGCTGGAGTAAATGGAAAGTCTCAATGTGGGAGAGAGATAGCACAGTACGAGGGATTGGGTTGTGGAGATGATGGAATTGACTAGATCTTCTGCATTGGGCATCTAAATTAATCCTTTTAAATAGATATTCTGGGTTAACTACAAATTAAGCTATTTTGACAGCATCTGAAGTTGTCAGTTACAACAAAATAATTTTGACAAATAAAAAAAAAAAAACGCACTCATAAAGTACAAGACACATTGTAAGTTAAGGCTCGGTCTATTCCAGGCCTTACGTACATGTACATGTCTCATGTACTTTCTGAGTGCATGTCTTTAATTACTTTTTTAATGCTACGATATAAGGTACAGTGATTAATACATAAATACATAAACAACATGTACGTTATGTACAGATAAAATTGTTTATAAATTATTTAATACATAAGAAAATAATCCATAGGCTCAGTCTCAGCAGCTTTGGAATTTATTGAAGTCCATTAAGTGTGTGAAAACATTGTTATACAGTTTAATTCAGTGTTTGCACTTAACATGTGCTTTGATGTAGTCGGAGACATATTCATTTTTGTATGTGTGAGATGAGACAACTGCTATCAGTACAATGGCTTCATTATTACAAATGTAGAGGTTTGTGCAGCAGAAAATATTGAAAATTAAAGAAACATTCTTTATTGAAAACGGCTTGAATTGTTTTTAACAAAACACATTCCTAAACTCTCATCTTGATAGTAAAGCCCAACACAGTATCAATTTGCAGTGATCATGTTTTTGCATATGTGTGTGGCATATTTTGCTTCTTAATGCTTATTGTTCTATTAAAGGGATAGTTTACCCAAAAATGAAAAGTCTGTCACATTGTATTAACCCCAAAGTTGTTCCAAACCTGTATGAGGTTAGTCAGTGAGGACCAACAACTATTTGGTTATCCACATTCTTCAAAATAAACTCATACAGGCTTGGAACAACTTGAGGGTGAGTAAATGATGACAAACTTTTAATTTTTAGGTGATCTGTCCCTTAAAGTTCTGTCCAGTAACTTCATTGGGACATGGGCCATGGCTCATAAAATCAGAAATGTCTGGTCTTTTTTTATAGCTTCATTTAATTAAATTTGCTCTCATACATTCATAATGATGGTTGCATTTGATATGAATATGTTATTTGGGAGTTTCTGGAATAGAAAAAATGAACTAAAATGAACATAAACAGCTCTAAGCAACATGTAACTATCACACACTTAACTTATTTATTTGTTACATTAAATAAAAAAAAAAGTTTAAACCATCTGTGAAGAAAGACAGAGATAGATTCTCCAAGAGAACTCTGTTTTTTTTTTACAGAATCCTGATATCTAATTAACTGATGGTTATGCTAACTTGTCTCTTTTTCCTTGTGTCTCTATAGGTAGACCTGCCTTTCCTTCCTTTTTTCTTCCATGTACCACAATTTGGACTAAAACGTATCTGTGTGTTCTGTGTTGTTTGCCACAGGTTTAGCCCCTACGAATGGTATAACCCCCACCCGTGCAACCCCGACTCGGACGTGGTGGAAAACAATTTCACCCTGCTAAATAGTTTCTGGTTCGGAGTTGGAGCTCTCATGCAGCAAGGTAGACGCCTCTGCCTGCCCCCCTTAGCACACATCCCACTTTTTTGCTGGGGGTCCCAACTTGCTCTTGTCAGGCCCACTATGATGCATGGGTGCCTCTGTGCATGTAGTTCTAGAAGCAAATTGGTTGCTGGCCAATGGTATGAATGGGACTGTGTGGGACTTAAACGTTTTTTATTGGTGGGTTTTGGGTAGAGGATCAGGGAATCGTTAGTTGCATGCTAACTTTTCCATAACCACCACTGTCTTCGCTCTTCAGGGTTCTGAGTAGGTAAGTCAAATTTCATGTGCAAAAAAAAAGTGGCTGAATGAAACAAAGACAAATTCTTGGTCTTGTGTCTAAGACTGCCATATATATTATTGACTTCTAACTCTAACCCTACCAAATCCTGATGCCACATCTTCTCAACTGCAGATGTTTGAGATTGAGAAAGGCCTATAGTGATCGAAGGACAATGTCACATGTAACCTGCATGCATCAGAATGTGTTGCATCAGAATAGCATAATAATATTTGGTTGAGCAATGATAGACACCAGGCCCTTGTTTGCAAAGTAGCATGGGTAATGTTTGAATCTGCACTGCATCTGTCAAATGGAATGGTTTACAGTTGGGATTGGTTTGCCATGTAACATTAGCATTTTGAGTCTTTGCAAAATCTACATTGTGAAAGAGATTTATATTTGAGGACTGGCTGAAGCCAGCCACCAGCTGTTTGCAATGTAGATAGCATGGATATTTGTCATCACATTGAATGTAAAAAATGAAGAAACATTGCAGGTATTTTTGCCTAGCTGTTCTAGTTGGTGGAGCGATTTGTCTGGCTAATTTTTAGAATAAATAAAGAGCATGCTAAAGAGTTACAGGGCCATATGCAGTCAGCATCCAACTAGAGCAGAGGTCTTCAACCCTGCTTCTGGAGATCTACTGTCCTTTCAAAGTTTATATCCAACACACCTGCCTGGGATTTTCAGGTAGTCCTGAAGAGCTTGATTAGCTGGTTCAGTGGGTTTGATAAGGGTGGGAGCTAAACTCTGCAGGACAGTGGGTTCCCAAGAGCATGGTTGAAGACCCTTGAACAAGAGGGACAAGTGATATCCAGCCACATGAGTGATGTCCTTAAATCAGTGGTTCGCAATCCTGGTCCTGGAGAACCAACAACGCTGCATATTTTTGATGTCACTCTTATCTGACACACACATTTGAGGTCTTGGAGTCTTTACTAATGAGACAACGAGGTGAATCAGATGTGTTTGATTAGGGAGACATTTAAAATGTGCAGTGTTGGGTGTTCTCCAGGATCAGGATTTGGAACCCCTGCCTTAGATGCTTGACGGCAAATGTGGGTGCATCAGTGTGTGTCTAGGCAACCTACAGAAATCCCACCATCCGATTGGCACTGTGGATTGCAACTCTTTCCTATCAACAAGTAATCCTCAGAAAGCAGAGGTCATTAAAAGTCATATGCTAGTGTGTTTGGATCATAGCGAAAAAGGAGGTAGGCCTATTATTTCCTGTCAAACTAATTATTGTCCAACAGCATCACCACATAACAACATAACTATAGGGTATCATTGGTACTGTCATTTGTTCAGGTTCCATTGTGAGTTTGGAAGATAAGATGTGGCATTAGGCTGAGGGCTAAACGGGCAGGGATTGTGTATGTTGACTGTCTGCATGCCTCATGATGAATGAGTAATACTACACTGTAGAGAGGCTCCCCTGCCCATGGCTTGTCAGCCCCCAGAAAAATGTGGGACGGCGTGCTTGGTTATGACGTTACCTTGGGTACATGACAGTCAGCCCCAACCAGGTTATATAAGGTCACCCTGACCAAATGGTCCAGGTGATACTTTGAAATGAACTTTCTTCTCAGGATGGTTTTCTTTTTTTATATTTTTTCAGTGTTCTGACATACTATTTTTGCTTCTTTATTAAAGTGGTTGTGGGTGCCAAAGCCCCTTTTCTGATATTGATTGATTTTGCCAAGTCTTGTTTAAAGGTGAAATGTGTAAAATATGTGACTCTAGATTCACATACAGTTCTCCTGCCCCTTCTACACTGTGCCCAACTACTTATTTGGATAAACAGGTATTCCTGTCCAAAACTCACACCACTAGTTGAGCCACATGTCGGAATGTTGAAGCACCACAATGTTTGTATTTAAAGTTGTCTCTGATGGGAAAGGATAATGTCTTTTAGCATCAAGAAAAATATACACATCAGCTTTAACAACTGAATTGCTAGTATACACAGGAAAAGAGTAATTATCTCGTTCTTTCTTTCTATTTCAATGGTTATTCAGGCTGTCTGGGAGCTAGAGTTATATATCCAAACTTTGGACTTGATTGACAGGTCACTAGAGCATTATCAGTCTGTTGAGGCCTGATTGGAACTCACGTTCGCAGTTCAATTGTAATTCATGTAACGGCTAATCTTTTCAACAGTCCATTGTGTTTTGCCATGGACTCACTGTGCCAGATCAAAGCTTACAGCTGACTCATAGAACTTGAAAAGAGGAGCCAGTTATTTCCCTGTGCTCTTGTCCTCTGACATCTCCTCCTAGTACAACTAGTTATTGTCCCGACTTTTCCCCATCAATTAATTTCCTCTGCATGGCCATGGTGACAACTTGATTAAGGGATAACAGAAAATTATACGTAGGTTGTGACATAAAATGGTTCTTCATTTTGGCTTTTACCCACAAGCCAAATGGATTGAAGAGTGTAGGGCAATTCAAAGACGGAAGCAAATCATGAGCCCTTTATGATTTAATACAAATCTGAGAGTCTGGAATCTAATTAAATTTGACCACATAAATTCTCCTAAAACATAAATGAATTCCCACCTTCACCGAGGTTGACTTTGGCGTTTTCGGTTAGCAGAGATATGTCTTCCCAGTTGTCAGCAGGCAAGGCCTTTCCCTGAAGCTAGTTGTTTTGTCTGGACTGGGTTGGGTGTGTGCATCTGGTCCTGGTCCTCACATTGTGACCAGTGATTTACCCTGACTGCTATCTCTGCTCCTCTCTACTAGGATCTGAGCTCATGCCCAAAGCCCTTTCCACCAGGATAGTAGGAGGCATCTGGTGGTTTTTTACCCTAATCATCATCTCCTCCTACACGGCCAACCTAGCCGCCTTTCTTACCGTGGAGAGAATGGAATCTCCAATTGACTCGGCCGATGACCTGGCCAAGCAGACCAAGATTGAGTATGGAGTGGTGGAGGATGGTGCTACAATGACCTTCTTTAGGGTGAGTTGAGCCTATCATATCGCTTGCAGCACATGTAACTTCAAGTCCTACAGAGAACTTTTAAAAAGGCCCAATAAGGACCATTGACCATTGGCGTTTCATGGCTCATGGGCTCTTTTGTCTAATTTCTTTTAACTTAAACCAGGCAATTTATATATTTTTCAGTTAAACAGATGTATAATTACAGAGATAATGTACAGTTAGCCAGACACTGTTGCAGAATGGACCACAACAGGATGATGCATAACCGGATCACCCTGTCAGCACTTATATTTGCGATGAGGAGCAGCTAACTTTACATTATCCTTTCCTAATTTGATTTGATTTAACTACATTTTTAATTGATTACAGTTTTACTAATTGGGTCACCAGGAAGGTCAATGACAGGGTAGTATTTTTAATATTGTTTTGCATGTTAAAGACATCTGCTGAGGAGGCATGTAAAGCTCTCATGCCAGTAGGATGCTCTGGCATATTGAATTCTGGTGTCACAAGGGTTGTGTGTTTGAATCTGGTTTGTGATGTTCCTGATATTTTCAATTTTCTTTATAAAAAAAAAACACCTAAATATTGAGCCATTTTAAGAAAGAAATGTACTGGATAAATGGAAAATAATAATACATATAAAACATATTGTGTGGGGTTTTTTTGTATAATAGTGATGACAGGGTGAAAAATCAGTGCTGTCTTATCAGAATGTCCTAATTTGAAATCTCAGCTCTCAAAGGGGATCTAAAGTATGCAATAAAAAGCGAAATATTTGAGAATGAAGATTTTATACTTGACCTAATAATTGAGGTTGTGTTTCAAAGCTTTTATCGCTGTGGACGTGACAAAGATTGAAAGCATTTTATGACTGCACACTGTTTAGTGCCTGTATGTGGGAGATCCACTCTGCATTTCGTTATTCAGTCCCAGACGGCTGTGAACATGTTCACTGCGACACTTAAATTCCTCTTATTAAGTCAATATTTTTGCTCTGAGATCACAGCATGGAGAGTGTCCCCTCAGTGTGGTTTTGATTGTCCAGCGTTTGTAACCAGTTCAGTGAAATCCTCAGCCACCTCTGTGCCAAAAGAGGAGTAATCTGGAATTTGTCTTTCCTATCCACCTCTGCTATATCTTGTTTTCAGAGGAACATTAAGCATATAATGATGATCTGTTATTCATTAAATGCTACTATAATATAAATTTAAACATCATCCTAATCTATATTAGTTTTGCTTTATTTATTTTAAACTTTAGTCAGCAGAAATCTAAATTGACCCTGCTTGCTTCATTGCATAATCCTTGCCTCATTGTGAACAGTTCATGCAGTACAGTTTATTCTAATATTTATATATATATATATATATATATATATATATATATATATATATATATATATATATATATATATATATATATATATATATACCGTCCCACCAGCCCTGCAAAGAGCAATATATATATTACTTTTAATTTATGTATTTGTTTGTTTGTCACATACACTTCTTACTTGTTCTAACCTTTTTGTTCAATCTCTTTTCATGGTCAATCTCTTTTTTTCTAATCAGTTCATGAAGGACAAAATCAAGTCCTGCTCAACATTTTTGTCTTCATATTCAGTAATATCCAGTTTAAATTTCATAGCATTATTACAAATTATGGAGGTAAAAAGTGTTGCTTTCACTCTGACAAAACACACACACACACAATGTGTAAATATTGAAAGAAAAAGACATCCTATTGTAGATAGCAACACTAGAGCAGATTACTGGAGAGAGAGAGAGAGAGAGAGAGAGAGAGAGAGAGAGAGAGAGAGAGAGCGAGAGCGAGAGATGTAGCTCTTTCAAAGCAAGCTGGCCCTGACAACGCCTGTAATCCATTGCAGTCAGATTTCCTATAGGAACAGCAGATGTTCAGAGAGCTGAACACATATGCTCTTTTAGCAGATGCTGATGTATTGAGTGATCGAGTGGCGATTGACGGTTTGATAAACTGCCTTTATTGATTCTGTATAATGCTCTACAGAGACACGGTCACAAAACTCAATAGTATCAAGAACGCTGCACTTTAAATTAGATAGGTTCCTTTTATGCTCTTTAAATACAAACATTTAGAACCATATCTAGCATAACTATATATAAACCCATTGTGGCTGAAATAATTTTGTGTTTGGGGTTTTAGGTTCTTTACAGCTCTACTTTCACAGCTGGCTTCTTCAGCTGTTATTGATTTGCTATTATTACAAGCCAAAGAACTCTAATCTACTTCTGTATAATCTAGAACAGTGTGTCTCATTCACTAGCCGTGCATATGCACAAATTTGTGTGTGAAATCTAAGTACGAACATATTCACGAACAAACCATGTTCCGTCAAGAAAGTACTAAAATGTATTCTAAAGCTACTAAAATTGTAGGAACAACTGAAACCACCATTATAAGGATGGCCTTATAATCATGTTAAGGTAAAATTTTGTACATGCTCAAGGATCTTGCAGTGTGTGCTCTCAGGATAGTGCACATCTTTTGAAATTGTCATACGTTTGGTGAAACACAGTAAAGGATATGGAAATGGTCTGGATGTGTTTTATGCAAATTACTAATCTATGGGTACTGTATGTGGTCACTCATTTAGAATACTCCAAATGCATTAACATTAGAATAGGGCTAAGAACATATTCAAATGCATACACACGTGCAACATTTTTGCCTGAAAAGATCTCCTGTGCGTGTAACCCATGTAAGTATTAGTGAATGAGATTATTTTTTCTTGATTTACCATAATATGCAAAAAGAGAACTCTATGTCTACATGCTATGCAGTTATTTATTAAAATTGGCTGCATAGTATTTATGCGACATTCAAAATTTGTAAAAAAAAATAAAATAAAAATGTATTATTCTTTCTACTGTACTTTTATTTTCTACTAATCCAATTCGCTTGTTAAATTGTGACATAACATATTCTCTTTGCATTGCCAAGCTTTACTCCATTTTTAGTAAGAATACTATCTCAAAGTCTATTTATGAGCAATTTTCATTTATAACACAAATTAAACTCATGGTGTGCACTACAGTTTCTGGGCTCATGGCCTCCCTGATGCCAATATTAAAGATAATTCACTGTCTGGCCAACTGGGATGTTGGTATGGAGGTAAAGTTTAAGATTATGAATTTTTGGTAACACTGTTAATGCATATTAGCACTATTTATGTTTATTTGTTGCTTCTGTGATAATATACACTGAAAATAAAATGTGTAAAAACAGTATTGCTAGTATTGATAGTAATAGTGTTTTTTTTTACAGTCATTTTACCTCTATTTTGTATCATCTATATTTCCTGGCAAAAATTACCAGTCCTTTTTTCAGTGTTGAGTTTTTTTTTTTTTCAAAGTAAGTAAGTTTTATTTATAGAGCACATTTGAAATTCAGTGTTACACTGACCAAAGTGCTGAACAAATCCAATAATAAAATACAGTAAATTCTAAAATAAAGTAAAAAAAAAAAATATATATATATATAAAAAAAGTGTAATATTGGCAATAACAACAGTTTCACATTCAATTAATAGCCCGGAAAGGCGAGAGAGTAAAAATGTGTCTTAAGTCTTGACTTGAAAATAGAAACAGAAGAAGCACTCCTAATGTCAGGTGGCAACTGATTCCACAAACGTGGAGCAGCGACTGCAAAGGCTCTGTCTCATTTTAATTTAAGTCGTGACCGAGGGACATGTAATAGAACTTTATTAGCGGATCTGAGAGACTTCGGCGTTGAATGCAAATAAATAAGATCAGAAATATAAGATGGGGCTTGTCCATTAAGAGCTTTGAAAACAATAAGTAAAATCTTAACCTGAATTCTAAAAAAGACAGGAAGCCAAAGAAGGGACGTTAAAACTGGAGAAATATGTTCGCGTTTTTTGGTGCCGGTTAACAAATAACTATTTTTAACAACTGAGCTAATTTGTTTTTCAAGACAAAGCTCAGAGTCAAAGATAAAACCTAGATTTTTTACATGAGACTTAACATATGGAGAGAGGTTTTCTAAGTTCCCAGCAACAGAATTTCTAGTTTTAGAGGGACCAAAGAGAATCACCTCAGTTTTATCATTGTTGAGCTGCAGGAAGTTATTTGACATCCAGCATTTTATATCCTCAAGACAGTCGATGAGAGGCTGCAGAGAATCTCGAGATTTTAATGGAAGATACAGCTGAGAATCATCTGCATAAAAATGAAAAGAGATTTTATATTTCCTTATGATATTACCAAGTGGAAGCATATACAGATTAAAGAGTAATGGACCCAAAATGGACCCCTGAGGGACCACATAAAGAAGAGAGGCAGATGATGAGATAAACTGGCCAACAGACACTGAAAATGACCAGGATTTCAGATACAACTCAAACCAGCTAAGTGCTGTACTCTTTATGCCCACCCAATGTTCAAGGCGTGACAGAAGGATATTATGATCAACTGTATCAAAGGCAGCACTAAGATCCAATAAAACCAAAACTGCATTATCACCAGAATCAACCGACAGTAGCAAATCATTCATCACTTTTAACAAAGCTGTTTCAGTACTGTGGTGGGTAGTGAAACCTGATTGAAAAGGTTCAAGTATATGAGTTGATTTTAAAAAAGGAAGTAATTGTGACAGGACAACTCTTTCCAGAACTTTTGAAAGAAATGGGAGTTTTGAAATAGGACGATAGTTATTCAAGCAATTAATATCGGCATTGGGTTTTTTAAGCAATGGCTGAACAACTGCATGCTTCAAAAACGCAGGGACAGTGCCAGAAACTAAGCAATAATTAATAATTACTTGAATACTAGGACCAATTGCATCAAAAGCAACTTTAAAAAAAGTCAGAGGGAACAGCATCATAAGTTGAATTTGAAGATTTCGTCTGCATCACTAATTCCCTTAACTCAGAGAGAGACACCGGCTGAAAGCTGCACAAGGTAGCTGAAGAAACTGAACAGTCGACCAAAGAGCTAGAACAAAGAGGAACAAATGAAGATTGAATGCCAGCAATCTTTTCAATAAAAAATCTCCTCAAAATGGTGATGTATAATGACACCCAGCTTCAATGAGATGGTCTGGGAATGCTGTAATGTTAGGCCACCTGTATGAGATTCTGCTGAAGAGTTCAGAATGGCGATTTCAAGTGCTGCATTCTCTAACCCTCGAAACTGTTGGTGGCTTTTAGCGTCTTATGGTTTTATTGCTGAAAAAAATGATTTTAATAATATATGTTGAGGTTTATTGAAATGGCTGCTAGCGAGTGTCTGATGAGTTTGAGCTGGACGACCGCACTAATGGGAGCTCACAGTTTTAATCCTTTGATCACTCCGCCATGCACTATGTTCCTCAATATACTTCGCCTGTCCTGTAAAAATGATTCCTTTTTGGGTAATCTGTGGGATTTTATTTTGAAACGTGCTCGATGAGAGCGTATTATGCTGTGTAAATGTTTGGGAAACACACTGCAGGCCAGCTTAATGTGTGTTCTTTTATCTGGCAGTGACAAACCTGAGGGGGCGATAGAGTTTAGTTTAAATGTCTGTCATTAAAGCCGATTACACAGGAGGTTAGCTATAAACATGTCAACCGGTTAGCTAACTTTAACTAAATTACATAGCAAGAGTCTCTTCCAACGTGAAAGAGAAAACTGTCCATTAAAAAGAGTTTGCCTAGTGTGACCATACTGAATGTTGAATACAATGACAATGAAATCGAGCTGGTTTGTACAGTAAGCTTACGTAACACCAATGACTTGTACATATACACTATGTGGACAAAAGTATTGAGACACCCTCTTCGTTAGAACAGAAAAAGGCACTTCCAAAACTGTGGCAACAAAGATGGAAACATAATTAATGTATTTAAAAACTGTATTTCCATCTCTGTTGCAACCGTTTTGGAAGAGTCTAAAATGACTGTACCCATATGTACAACTCATTGGTGTTTGGTGATTAATTTTTAGCTCAAGGTCTGCATTTGAAGTCACACCAGATGTGTTCAGCTGGGACCAGTAAAGTTCTTCCACACTGACTGAATCAATCATTTCTTTTTGAACCTTGCCTTATACACAGAGCCATAGGGTCCTGTCCAAACTGTTTCTATAAAAATAGAAGCGCACGATTCCCTAGAATATAATTTTGTGCTTTAACATTAAGATTTGTACTCATGAAAATTACTAAAATAGTCAAACCTGTTTATTAGAAGTGGGTGTCCCAATACTTTTGGCAATATAGTGTGTTAATTAACATTACATAACAATGGGCAATACATTTGTTTGCTACATTTATAAACTCTAATGTTAGTTAACTGTTCATTGTCACTTCATGTTAGCGGTAGGTTCATTAAGACTTCTTCATAATACTTTATCTGATACACACATTTCTAATACCTCTAAATTGTTAACATACTTCAAACGTCTAAAAATGTTATTTAGTGTAAAATCTTAAGTTACTGTGAGAATAAATGTTATATTGCTAGTAAAATTTCAAGATGAAAAAGTACTTGGCTGAAGCAACTTAGATTTACTTGATTATCCAAACATACATTTTTAGTGTGTATCGAATATATTACATCTTGCTTTTGAGGAACGTTTATTAGTCTGTATCTCAATCGTCATTGTATTGCAATGTATTCTAAGCATATTTATGGCCCCCACATTTCATATTTTTGCTCAGTTTAGACCTTTTTGATTTCGTCTATTTTCGTCTAACTTTTGATTTTAGTATCATTAAATGTTGGTATTAAAATAAACTAAGATTAATAAATGCTATGTTTTTCAGTGTTTTTTCAGTATTACCGTATTGACCCGAATATAAGACGATGTTTTTTTTCTTGGAAATACGTCTGAAAAAACGCGGTCGTCTTATATTCAGGGTCTAGACTTTGACATGTCAATAATACACCCACAACAATAGTGGCTCCAAATACACATAATATGAGTGTGCCATGAAATACGTAATGTAATGTGTGTTGTATAGATCGCGAGTAAAACCTTACAGCTGCATGAGTCGTGACTGTCACGTTAGCCTGATGGGACCAAACTCCCTTTGTGATTTTAAAACTTAAAACAGTACCTAGATTTGTAGACTACAGTAAGATTTAACTTCTACTGTTAATAAGATTTTGGTAGGCTGCTATTAGATGGATAGCCTAAATGTCCTAATTCAGATGGGCTACCTGTTTTTTTTTTTAATGGTATATCAAAAAGTGTATATTTTTTAAATGTGATTGTTGGTACATTTTACCAGTTTTTACCATACTTTCAAAACAAAAATTAAAATAGGAAAAATATGCAATATGAAAATAATTGAAGACAAAATGTGTTTTACATAGAAAAAAAACAAGATTTGGTTTTTAAAAAGCCTTTTTCCAAAAGGTACATCTGGAAAAAGGGGGGTCGTCTTATAATCAGGGTCGTCTTATATTCGGGCCAATACGGTAGTTCATGTTAACTTATGTAGTTAACTAATGTTAACAAATGGAACCTTAGTGGAAAGTTTTATCGATGTTTTTTGTAGAACCAACATAAATGTACAGCTTTCCCTCTATCAAATATACCTGCCATAAAACATGTTTTGCTTAAACAAAACACCCTTAGCTTTAACAAAATCAAGATTTCAGCCATGAGATATTCTGTGATCTGCTTCAATATCATAGTAGCTGAAGATTATGACCATTTTAGGTGGCCACCATCTGGAAGCCAAGCGTTCCCCGTGCTGAACATACTGCCCTAAGGCTGACACATTAAATTATAGAATATTCTAACCCATGAAAGCAGGTGGAGAACACAGCAGACGTATTGGCCAGATATAGTCCTCCTCTTCTCTGGAGGTTTGCTTTCTTTGTCCTTCTCTGCTCTGAGGCATCTTATTATCTGTCAGGTCTAGTATGCCGCATTCTATGCTTCAAAAGATATTATGATCAAAAAGAGGAGCAGGCTCACTGGGAAAGCAGCCCGACCTCTCTCTCGCTCTCTCTTTTTCTCTCTCTTATCCTTCAGTATCAAAACAATCTATGGCAACCTTTCACACAGAGAAGCACACCTTTGCTCAGTTTCTAGGGTGCTGTAACTCAGTCACATCTGTCTCTCTGTAAGAGTCGGGGAGAAACTGTTTGCTGACCGTCTCAGCTGCTATCATCGTCTTTTTAATTTATAGAGAAAGTTTTCGTCGAACCTGCGGCCAGTTCTCAGTTTCAAAACCCTTAGCAGCAGATTCTCATATTTCCTCTGCAATTTTGGTCTTATCAATCCTCAGTGAGTTTTTCCGTTCTTGGGTCCTATGAGGAGGACCCCTGGACCTTTGAGATGAGATAGTCAGAGGAAGTGAATCACAGCTCCTGATGGAATCGGAGCAGCAGTTAAAGAGAGTAGCTCCACCTGTGGAGAGATGCAATGATGTTTGTAGACCCTTGTGATTTAACCCTTCCAAGCACATCTCAAATCACTGTTCATTCTGCGGTGGAAATCTCAGTTGAAATCGTTTTGGAATCTTTTTTCTTGCTAAAACAAATTTTAAAAACACACAAATGCCACTGTTTTGTCTTGCCACTTTTTTTGGTTGAAGTGACGCTAGATGATAAAAGGTGGCACAGTCATAATGTGTAGAAAAATGTTTACACGTTAAAAAAATATATTTAAATTGTCATTTGTTACTCTATGTTCAGATCATTGTCGTTTTAAAATGTAATTATTATATTTTTTTATCATTTCCATTTTTTAATAATGGAACATCTGGTATAACAATAAGTTGTACATTTTTAATAATAATTATAACATTTTATGTAATAGTTATGCTTATAGAATGGTAATAATGAAAATATATGAATACATATTGAATGTAATTTTGCAGTGTCAATGGTTACACTTTGGTGACATTGTTATAGTAATTAATTAACTGCATGTATTTATTCTTAATATTAGGGTTAGAGTTTGGTTTAGGGTTAGGATTATTGCTATAGTAAGTACATGTAACTACACCTTAAAGTTTTACCATATCAGTTTCAGGATTGTATTGTCTTCTAAAAGAATGACAAGACTGAATTAATTAATAAGTCTATTAATTGACAAATACAGTGGAGGACTTCAAATTTCATGTGCCACATTTTTTATATTTTTTTTATATAATTCAGGCATTGGTAATTTTCAGTTTGCTGTATTTTTCTTTTTTTAGGAATTCAGGCTATATTTAAAATGCAATTAATTTAGTGATAATGTATTGTTGTTGCACAACATTTATGTACAGAATATAGGTACAGTTCTTTATTAAACTTCACTTCACTGTGGATTGAGAAATATTCCTAGAGCTGGGCCATGATTAATCCCAAATAAAAGTGTGTGTTTATATAATATATGTGTGTGTACTATGTATATGTATTATGTATATATAAAGACACACACATACAGTATTTATTTTGAAAATATTTACATGTATTTACATGTATACATTTATATTCATATCATTTATATTTTATATAAATATATTTAATATATAAACATAACATATTTTCTTAAATATATTCATGCATGTGTGTATATTTATATATACATAATAAATACACACAGTACACATATTATGTACACAAAAACTTTAATTTTGGATGTGATTAATCACGATTAATCGTTGCCCAGCACTAAATACTCCTTACTTTATTTTATTACTTTGAATTTAAGTCAAATAATAACATGTATGATTACAGTGAATTATACCTTTACACTGGTCACAGTGAGATTTCAGGTTGAAATGGTACGGTGAAAAGTGTTTGTTCAGAGCCTGCTTCATGAAAGCAAATCATGTCAGGCAATTTTTAATTACATTATTAAAAATGTACACCTTATTGTTATACCATTTGACATTAATTTGCAAGGCAGAATCAGAAACTCATGTAATTTGTGCACGAGAGTTTTATTAACTAAACACTAACACAAACTAGTCTAACAAACAAACAAACAATCATACATGTGAAAGGGCAAATGAGGCTTGATGGATGAAGCCATCAGGAAAAAAAAACAGAGAATGAAGCTATGAGAAGAGTCAGTTAACCACCTGAGTGAAACCATCAGCGCCGTTTTAGAACAGGGTCTATAGCTTATACTAATCCTCTGTTTTGGTTAGTTAAATGTACGATACTTGCATTGCCTTGGCCTGGAATGAACGTACGGATGCAGTCTCGGATGAAAGTCTTGATGGTTTGGCGGTTCGGTGGTGTAGGAATCGTGATCACGTTCTTCCGGGTTTGAAGAGTGATGAACTCCAAAGATATTCTGACTCGATGGTGATTGGGAGTTTCTTCCCAGTGGAAAGTGAAAAAGAGCTAAGAGAGACATCAGCTCCCAGAGAGCAAAAATCATCTGGGCCAGATCTGGTCCAGATCTGCACAATGGACTCAGGCTGGTGTCTTTTGGCACAACGGGCCAATACAGGCACAGATCTGTTTTTCCAGATCTGGACCAGAACTGGGCCAGCTCTGGACCAGATGCAGATACCTTTATGGTGATTTGGGCCAAATGTGGAAAATAAGTTGTATACATATCTAGAATTCAAATACAATTAGTTTATTTGTATAGTGCTTTTCACAATACATATTTCAATACAGCTTTACAGAAAATGCTTGTTACTTTGTTACAAATAAAAAGAGTAATGTCCATATGTCACAGTATTTGTACAGTTCCCGGATAATACAAATAATATAAGTAGATTATGACTGCATTTAAGCAGAAAATATGAAAGCAATGATTACAAGCATCTTACAAAATACATAATTAAATATCTTACTGTCTTATGCCACTGATATGTTTTTGTTAAGTTGTTATACGAAGCTCTTAGACAACACAAAGTTTAAAGTACTGATTTAGCTGTACAGACAATTACTGTACTGAACACTCTATTAAAACAATATTCATATTAAAACGATTGAATTACTACAAAAAAACAATGCAAAAGATTTGCCACTGTGCATATTTTCTTTCCTGTTGATAATTTTTGCACAAAAAAAGCAAAATTAAAGTTTATTTAAAAGACTACCCCAAGTAGCACAAGTCTCTAGTTCTAGTGCTTACTGTACGTAATATTCACTAAGCTTAAAGGGTTAGTTCACCCAGAAATGAAAATTCTGTCATTAATTAGTCACCCTCATGTCGTTCTAAACCCGTAAGACCTCCGTTCATCTTCGGAACACAAATGAAGATATTTTTTATGAATTCCAAGAGCTCTCTGATCCTCCCATAGACAGCAATGGAACTAATATGGATGGATACATGGATTATTTTACCGATTTCCTTGCTACGTTTCTGGACCTTGATCGTAGTAGTTCCAACTTAATTTGTGTTCCGAAGATGAACGGAGGTCTTTACGGGTTTAGAACGACATGAGGGTGACTAATTAATGACAGAATTTTCATTTTTTGGGTGAACTAACCCTTTAAACCAGTGCTACACAATGAGAATGAGAAGAATCTGAATAACTACCACAGGGAAACTTTCATATCACAGGGAGTTCTTATAAATGTGTGTCACCATTGTGTGCTTGAGTTGGTTCTAGCTGTAATAGAGTCCTCTGCAATGCTGTTTGTGACGTAAATGCGAGCCCTCCGTCTGAAGCCACAGCTTAAAAGACAGTTCCCTCCTTTTCATTGTCTCTAAAAAAAACATTAAATGTGGACACAAATGTTATTGCCATATATACACATATAGACATACATACATACTGTACATATACACACACATACTATATATATACACACACACACACACACATAAGATCAAAAGTTTACATACACCTTGCAGAATCTGCAAAATGTTACTTATTTTACCAAAAGAGGGATCATACAAAATGCATGTTATTTTTGATTTAGTACTGGCCTGAATCAGATATTTCACATAAAATATATTGTCCACAAGAGAAAATAATAGTTGACTTTATAAAAATGACCCCGTTCAAAAGTTTACATACACTTGATTCTTAATACTGTGTTGTTACCTGAATGATCCACAGCTTGCTTTTGTTTTTTTGTTTTTTTTTGTTTAGTGATAGTTGTTCATGAGTCCCTTGTTTGTCCTGAACAGTTGAACTGCCTGCTGTTCTTCAGAAAAATACTTCTGGTCCCACAAATGTGTTGCTTTTTCAGCATTTCTGTGTATTTGAACCCTTTCCTACAATGACTATGATTTTGAGGTCCATCTTTTCACACTGAGAACAACTGAGGGACTCATATGCAACTATTACAGAAGGTTCAAACATTCACTGATGCTCCAGAAGGAAACACAATGCATTAAGGGGGTGAAAACTTTTTGAATTTGAAGATCAGTGTAAATTGAACTTATGTTGTCTTCTGGGAAACATGTAAGTATCTTCTGTAGCTTCTGAAAGGCAGTACTAAATGAACAAATATATATTTAGGCAAAATAAGAAAAATGTACACAAACGTTTTCACCCCCTTAATGCATTGTGTTTCCTTCTGGAGCATCAGTGAGCATTTTTCACTTCCAGTTCTTATTGATTATATAATTATAAGATATATGATTGTAAACTAAATGAATAGTTATTGATGTGGTTTGAAATTGGTAAAGTGCTTAAAAAATATGATCAGAATATGATAATTATGCATGCACTTGTATATGCTTTTCCACATCATAAATGTTATCCATGGTAAGCATTTTTTATTTTCCTGTAATTTTCCATTACACACTTACTTTAATCACCGACTTGAGATGAAAAAATAGTTTGTGCCCAAATGACACACAGACTATAGCATTGCTAGAGGACTATGACTGTTATAACAGGTATATTGTTCAGGATGCTGAGTGTGAAGTTATTTGAAGGAGCATTTCTCCAGAAAGCTGCAAGCCACAATCGGTCCTAACAAACAGTGTGTTTTGAACCGCACTAGTAACATTATCAGGCACTCAATATTTTCAATACTCAATTATCCATTGTGGCATTCAAATAGCTTGAATATCTCAACCTGCACTGAACACTTCAAAAAAAATAAATAAATAGGGACTCACCTTACTATTTGACAGTCCCGGCTCTCAGGTGGAACCTGAAATTGAAACAAATTGTTATATAGTGTTGCTGGACAATTTCTCAATTAATTTACTCAATTAACATGGAGCATACTGTTATCAGAAATAAAACCATCTTTTGGCAAATATTTTATAAATAAAAATCCATACCAAACGATATAATGTAAAACATGTCTCTTCAGTGTCCCTCTCTGTTTTTATCATTCAGGATGCACCTTAAAGCATTCTGCCTGCTTAATAAGGGGACTGGGCTGGTCAAAAGTTTGGACACATTACTACTTTTAATGTTTTTACAATAAGTCTCTTGCTTATCAAGCCAGCATTTATATGATCAAAAATTCAGAAAAAAACAGTAATATTGTAAAGTATTACAATTTTAAATAATGGTTTTCTATATTAATGTACTTCAAAATATTATTTATTGCTTTGATCAAAGCTCAGTGTTGGAAACAGTTGTGCTGTTTAATTTTTGGGGGAACCTGTGATACTTTTTTCAGGATTTATTGATGAATTAAAAGTTATTTATTCAGCTTTGCCATCACAGAAATACATTTAATTACAATTTTAAAAGTTATTATCAGTTAAAATGTTTATTTTCTTTGTGAATATATTGTAAAAAGTAATTGATTGATGTGTGTGTGTGTGTGTGTGTGTGTGTGTGTGTTATTTAATAGAAATTACTGTTTTTATTCAGCATATAGGCATTAAATTTATAAAATTAAAAACATTTATAATGTTTAAAAACATATGTATTTCAAATAAATTATGTTATTTTGAACTTTCTATTAATCAAAGAATTATAAAAATGTTTCCAGGAAATATTAAGCAGCAAATACGATAATAATAAGAACCATTATTGATAACTGAGTACCAATAAAAATGCAGCACTAAATCAGCATGTTAGAATGATTTCTGAAGGATCATGTGACACTAAAGACTGCAGTAACGATGCTGAAAATGCACAGGCATAAACTACATTTTAAAATATATTCAAATAGAAAATAGTTATTTCACATTGCAATAATATTTCACAATATTACTTTTTTTAACTTTATTTTTGATCAAATAAATGCATGCAGCCTAAAGTGTTAGCACTTAAACATTAACATTGCTAGCTCATCACACTAATTATCACGCAGCAATCTTAAAACAATTAAAATTAACAGTTTAAATTAAGTAATTAAGTTAAAATCCGTTAATTACGTATAATTACAGACCTCTGGACTGTTTTCTTCATGTTAGCAAGTCCTCTGATAACACTGGCCTTAGTGTTCGCCAACATTACAGTCCAACACAGATCTAAGGAGCAATAAAAACACCAAACCTTTAAGTTATCGAGTACATAACATAATAAGAAATTAATTTATTAGTAGAACAGAATAATATTTCACAAGATTTATTTTTGAACTTTATTTTTGATCAAATAAATGCATGCAGCCTTAAGGGCTAGTTATCACGCAGCAATCTTAAAGAATTTAAATTAATAGAAGCAGTTAAAATTACTAAAGTTTAAATTAAGTAATTAAGTTAAAATCCGTTAATTACGTATAATTACAGACCTCTGGACTGTTTTCTTCATGTTAGCAAGTCCTCTGATAACACTGGCCTTAGTGTTCGCCAACATTACAGTCCAACACAGATCTAAGGAGCAATAAAAACACCAAACCTTTAAGTTATCGAGTACATAACATAATAAGAAATTAATTTTATATATATATATATATATATATATATGTATATATATATATTCAAATTACCTAACTAAAAAGTGAGCAATAGTGTTATAAAATAAAAATGAATAATCAAAAAAAAATGTGTTTTACTGTCTGGGGTCTGCCATCAGGAGTTAAAGGGGATGTTATGTGACACACTTTTCTTTTTCTTTTTTTCTTGTTTTTATTTGTTTTACTTTGATTTACATTTGAGAGAAACTAAGATTGTAAACAAGGATACAAACTAGCCACCTTTCACTGAAAATTGCCATTTTGAATTCAAAATAGGCCATCTGTGTGATTCAAGTAGATTCAATGAGTTGAAAACTCTTTCTACTTCATACTTCAATACTAAACAATGCTGAACTTTGACAAAAAATAGGGGTTCAAACCTTTGTCACTTCTTTCACTCCTGATGAGTTTGTATCCTTCCATGCACAAGCTAGTAATGGGCTTTTTGGTCACTGACTTGCAGAAAGTTTTCTGCGCGAGTTAGTGTTAGAGGCTACTAGAATACAGGGGGGCGCAGACACTGATCTTGCATACCCCTCGGGAAAAATGTGCAGTTGAGCCCCTGATGTCAGGACTGTGCAAGCTGCCTTATGCAGCTCTAGCTCTGGATGACACTGAATAGGCAGTATTTTTCATCTGTACTTGAAACATTTGTGCTTAAATTAATCAGCAATTCAAAGACATTCAAATAAAAAGACTATTGACAGTTCAGACAGCTTTCATGAAAAAAAAAAAAAAAGTTTGTGTGGGTTTGCTAAGCTACACTTAGATGACAAACTTGCCCCATGAAAGTAGATAACAACTGCCCTAAAACCACCCATTTGGGGACCACCATATTTATTTATTTAAAGTGATCCTACTCTGCCCTTTTATGAAGTCTTTATTTTGTTTTTGTGGTGTGCTAGAATAGATTTCCATGCTTGATTGTTCCAAAACACATCATTTTTCTCGTTTTACGTAATTGCAGCACATCTCTTCCCAGTCTGTCTCAAACACTTGTTGAAACCCCTCCTTCCGAATTATGAAATGTGCTCTGATTGGCTAGCTGACCCAGTGCATTGTGGTTTTGTGAACCACTTAAAACATGTTCCGGAAATGACGCACCCCCTTACCATAACCATGAGTTTCGTCTGCTCAGCTGTAAATATTAATGATGGTATCAATTTTGCCATGCCAATTTGAGCACGATTCAGAACCCTGAGAATGTTTAATAATTAGAAAATCATGCATAACCTTTGCAATCACAGATTTTACAGGACGTTTCAGTGTATGTGTGTGTGTATGTGTATGTGTGTGTTTTCAAAAAGCATAATAGGACCCCTTTAATCTGTAAATTTTTGCAGTATGTACTGCTATTTACTAAATCCTAAAGACAATAGATTTAGTATTTACGCAGTAAATAATTAATTACTTTTCTGTTATCATAAAACAATTATAATTATTTAACTACAAAGTAAATACACAATATGCATGTTGTGATTTACTGCTTATTAATAGTTAGAAAGGTAGTAGTTAAGTTTAGGTATGGGTACCATAAACATCCAGTATGGTAGTAATATGAATGCTAGTTGATAGTGAGAATCTGTCCTTAAACTAAAGTGTTACTATATAGGAGGTCTGCATTTCCAGTATTCTGCTCAGAGATTTCCAGATCTTCATCCATCTCTGTTGTTCTTTCCTTTGACATCCGAGTGCTCAGATCAGGCAGTGCGGTGGAGTTATTGAAAATCTGTACTTTCATGAAATATGCTGATAGAAATTTTGCTAAGAATCAATAAACATTTCTATGTTTTTTTAATGTTGTGGATAGGGTATATACGTAGACAAGGCACATCTGATATTTCAAAAAGATGCAGTTACGTGTTATGTATTTATATGAGGCCTAATCAAAGGCATTTTGATGAGTCTAACAATAGAGAGTCAGAAGACTTTCTACCATTACACACACACACAAACTTGCATACATAATCACTCGCCCTTCCCTGTGGATGCTCCTTTCCTTGTGCACATAATCTCTGTGGTTCTTTCTCACGGCACAACCTACGCGTCTGCTTTTTGAAAATTGAATTGTTAACAGCTTTTTTTTCTTTCTTTTTTTTAAAAAATATCTTCACATTTTGGTCTGTGTGAGAGATTTATTCTGTTAAACTGCCGTACGCTTCACAAAGACTGTCGCCTTCCTGCGTGTGCCAATATAATGAGAATGTGAATTAAAATGGACAGCCACCTGCCTGCTGCAGTTTCCAGCATCATTATCAGTGGCTGAGCTATGGGTAAGGCCAGGAGATGTTTGTTTTGGACTGATCTCCTTCATTGCACACGGCCTCTCGGTGGAATATCTCACATAGAGAAAAGACGTGCAATCTACACAGCACTGTGTGCTGGAGAACTCAAAGATTTAGTGAGAGTCTTATTATTTTTGCTGGATTTATGGCTCAATACATTCAGTTTACACCACAGAAATATATAATATATAACAATTAGTATTAGCAAAATGAACATTTAACAACTGCAACTAATTAAACATCATTGTTTATTTAATGCATTTAACACATTTATTTAATTTGACTATTCCTTCTGTGATTTTTAAATGCTGGTCATAACAGTTACTTTTGATTTGGCAATCACACAATTGATTTGTGTACAAAATATGTTTATAAGTCGGAACGTCAACAAAAATGTATTTTCATGGTGGAATAGAATTATTATTGAAGCTAAACATATATGAAATATCACTCATGAGCAAAACTCCAGGCCAGTAGCGAAAACATCTCTACGTATGATTATATCTATAAATTGTGAGAAAAGAAAGAGTTATCGAAAATTTTGCATTGAGATCACAATTTTGATGCAGATTTAGATTTTTTTTCTTTTCCTTGAGAAGGACTCTATTAACATGTTCTAACATCTACAAAAAATGTGATTTATCCCGATTACATTGCTTTTATAACAGAATAATGATACATTAATAAATATGTAATAATTGCAATTTGATTAAACACATTGAATACCTTTGTTTTATTTAATGCATTTAACACGTTAATTTAATAATTTGACTATTTCTTGATTGATTTTTAACATATTCAAGCTTTTGTAAAATACTAATTTTTCTTTTTCTTCATTTGGTGCATGGATGTTGCACACTTGTATTTCTTTGCCTTTATATATTAATTTAACTATTATAATTCTACCATTCGTGTCTTTATATTCTACTTCATTTGCCTCAAAAACCCCTCTTTTGATTAATATCACAACACCCCCCTTCCTCTCCAAATCACAATTCAGATACATTTCTCCATCCCATCATTTTCTTATTTCATCACTTATTTTTTTCTCCCCAAAAAGTTTCTTGTAAACATAATACATCACCATTTTTAGTCAAATATATTAATCTCTCCATTTTCTGGTATTGTGTTAGTCCTCTGCCATTCAACGAAACAACACATAAAGAACTCATTAGTGATACAGTTTTCTTCCCTCCATTCTTTCCTTTTGTTCTTCTCTTCTTATCCTTTGTTTTTTTTTAAAGCCTGTTCAATGTTCATGCTTGTATCTTTCAATCTTGATTTAATACCTTGATTACTTGAATTGATTTGTGTAAAATATATGTTCAAATCAGAACATCAACGAGAATTGATTTTCATGTTATAACAAGGTAATAACACATGATTTAATATGAAATCAATGTAAATACATTTAAATATATTGTCTATTGTATGCCACTGCTCCAACATCTACAAACCTGAGAACTACACTGCATTTCAGCTCAAAAACAAACCCCTAAAGCTTCCTAGTCTTCTGTTTTAATATGACACCGTTATGTAGTAGTACTTCACCATCACATATGATAAGTGGAGTTTAAACGCAGTTTAAATGTGTTTTACACAACATTAAAGTGTATTAAGTAATAATGGGCCATTTCACTCTAATGTAAGCTCGTACTGCTTAACATTCAGCTCTGGATACTCCAGGCCTGAGTTCTTAGGCAGAGATGTGGACACATTTAGACATCAATTAAGATTTAGAGTGCTCTATTTTAATATTTATGTGATGGTTTGAAGTCGTTCTATGGCAGTTTAAGCATCAGCTGCATGAAGTAAAGGATAGCTAACATGGGTGCAGCATACTTTTTAATTGTCTGGGAATTTGAACCGCCAGTCATTCTTTAAGCACCACCACTGTCCCAGCCAACAGAGTGGTGCAGTGATGACGTATATTTGCAGGCCAACCCAGAAATTTGCATCACCCTGGTTCCCTCAACCAATACCCAATAGGAGTTTTCCATTGGCTTTTAGATTTTTGCAGAACATAAGATCTGTGATCAACAAAACTAAGTGATTCTTAAACTTTTTTTTTTTTTGAGAATTTTCACAAATTAACACAACATGATGCCTAAATAAAACCACCAAAAGCAAAAAGTGTAAGCTATACATAAACTACACCACAGTCACATGACTTTATCATCATCACCAATTACCTTCTGAACTCTCTTTCAGTCTTTGTTTAACAAACCTTTTTAGACACTTGTTAGCAATCGTCCTCTTTCAAGATAAGTAAATGTTTTACAAAATCACATGGTGCTATTTTATGCCATTTAGCAAAACAAGAAAATATCTTGATCTTGTGTTCACTACAGATCTTATTTCAGGCATTTACCAAAAACCTGTTAGCAAAACCCATTGACTTTGGAACGATGGAACCAGAAGTGCTAAAATGCTAATTTGTTTCCAGGTTTTGGCCTACATAAATATGTCATCCCTGCAATACTATATAAGCAAAATGGAAAATAAAATGTCCACACAGGAGTCAACAACATTCATATGTTTACTTTTACACATCCAATACATCAATAATGCTGCATGTTTTGTTGTATGATTCTCAGTGAAAACTGATGGATGTCCCTTATCAGTCAAAAAAGCTAGTTAAATATTTTCTGGAACATGTCCTTCTTTTATTAAAAGAAAGCACATCACTCCCACGATAACGTCTATTTATCAGAACCAACTAATTTTTCTACCATTTTTCTCAGAGTCATAACAGATAATGCATTTGTTCCATTTTCATTATCTTGTCATCTGTAAGAATAACAGCAACAGAGGAGGATGCGTCGGGTCTGATTGTAGTGTGCAGTAAATTAATCAAAGCCTCAGAACAGACCGAGAACCAAGAGCATATTAAAGTAGTGCAATCTGTGAACACTTGAGCATGATCACTGATCGACAAATCACTGCTAATCAATCCACACAATCAACCGCAATACACAGATAGCATCACAGGAAGAATGGCGTGAAAATGAGAGAGAAATACTAGAGAAGTGACACAGAGGGACTTCTTCACCTCACACTTAAAGGATTGTGGAGGTTGGTTCGATATCAAAAAGCAGAATAATTTTGTCAGACATGATCAAGTGTGTGTCTAAGTAATGTTTGTGTGCTAAAAAACATCCTACTAAAATATAGTTTCCTTGTATTGTGAAAAAAATGTAAGTATGTATGTATATATATTTATATATATATATATATATATGTTAAAGATGCACCGATTGATCAGCCAACTTTTCACATGACCAGCCCGGATCGGTGACTGGCCGGTCAGTCTCACGTCTTGCCGATTCCGAGTAGATCCTTTTATTGCCGGCTAAAAATACTAATACTTATTGCCGGCTAAAAATACTAATTTAATTTGAATTGTAACAACTCTACAGTTTCTTATTATTCTAACTGAATTAATTTAAACAAAGTAAGAATTTGATGTGAAAGATGACGCATTTAATTAAGGTTGGGGGAAAAATTTCCATTTATAAACATAGTGGGAAATTACATCTGTTTTGTTACATACAGCAACTCATTTTAAGTTAACTATTTCTTCCTCTTTCCAGTCACAGAGCACTTTATTTTGAGAGCTGTTTAAGTGAGAGAAAATCTGTAACTTAGTCCAGATTGGGGGAATTGTAATGTTTAATAATGTATTTTATTATGTAAATGATTGTTGCATTGAAATTTGCATCGATTTTTGTATGTATATGCTGTCAATTATAGTTCTTAGAAAGAAAATCGGAATCTGCAAAAATCGGTATCGGCAGGTCACACTTCCAAAAAAATCGGAAATCGGAATCGGCCAAGAAAATTGCAATCGGTACATCTCTAATATATATATATATTGTTTTATTGCATATGGTCCAATGGTAAGCTCTGCTCCAAAACCTAGTGGACTGCCTTCACAAAAATCTATGTATACAAGTTGAATAGTACAATAAACCAATGAGAAGAAATATGCATTTGGTTATTTATTCCTTGAGATTTTAATTTCCATCTCTTTTTTTCTGTCTATCTATCTCGGCCCCCATGGTTTTGCCTCATCAGCAGGTGTAGTCTACATGTGCAATCGGCTGATTTGTCAAGGGTAACTCCAGAAGATTCTGATAGGCACTTGGCAAATCACCCAGTTGATCTAAAATAAATGGTAAGCTCTGCTCCAAAACCTAGTGGACTGCCTTCACAAAAATCTATGTATACAAGTTGAATAGTACAATAAACCAATGAGAAGAAATATGCATTTGGTTATTTATTCCTTGAGATTTTAATTTCCATCTCTTTCTTTCTGTCTATCTATCTCGGCCCCCATGGTTTTGCCTCATCAGCAGGTGTAGTCTACATGTGCAATCGGCTGATTTGTCAAGGGTAACGCCAGAAGATTCTGATAGGCTCTTGGCAAATCACCCAGTTGATCTAAAATATCGACCGGCCACAAAAAGTCATTACACACAATAATGGCAGGCAGGACCTTGAGTATGTGACTTAATTAGGTTTCAAATGCCATCAGATGAGTTATCAGAGGCACAAAAAGACCTGAGTTTAAAATGGTTGAAGATTCTTTGCAATCGGCAACCGTTTCTCTCGCTACTAACCTTAATATCTAAGTTGATTTGGGGTTTATTTGTAGTTCGATAGGCACTTGGCAAATCACCCAGTTGATCTAAAATATCGACCGGCCACAAAAAGTCATTACACACAATAATGGCAGGCAGGACCTTGAGTATGTGACTTAATTAGGTTTCAAATGCCATCAGATGAGTTATCAGAGGCACAAAAAGACCTGAGTTTAAAATGGTTGAAGATTCTTTGCAATCGGCAACCGTTTCTCTCGCTACTAACCTTAATATCTAAGTTGATTTGGGGTTTATTTGTAGTTCTTCTGGAATAAGATGGTATTATTTTGTCTGCTGAATTTTGCATGCTGTCAGTACACATTTCAGTTTTGGAGATTAGTCAGGATTAGTCATAAACAGATTTGTGTGCTTCTGCCACAATTTATGCAGTAGTAATCATGTAAAGGGGGCAAACATATGACATTTTAACCAATAGCTGTATGATTCTTCTTAAAAAGATTATTTTAAAAATTACCTGCATATGCTTTGTGTTCCCAGCAAGAGAGCAGTGTGAGTGAGAAAAGCTGGTCTGTGGGTGGTTTATTGATAATTAAATGTGATCTCATAAAAATTTCAGGCATACTATTTTAGAGACAAAGATCTGTGAATCGTTTGATGTGCATAATTGTGAATTCAAAGAGTTATTTTTTTTTTATATATATAATTCATGATATTATCGCAGAAAGCGCTTGAGAAACAGTGTCTCTTCTGCAGCTCGGTACGCATTCAACTTGTTTTTTTTTTGTCTCAAGCAAGACTGTAAGACTTTCACATTACATGATTTGACAGATTTTTACGTAGACAGGGCGACAGCGCACAGCATTACAATAAATTATCATTCATGTTTTCATAACCTCTGGCCAAATTCAAAAACGAAAATAAAATTAAATCATATTTGAGAGCAAGGGTGTTTCGGGGGCCCTACGCAGCTTGCGTATTTTGTGTATAGGGAGGATCGGCTCTGCATGCAACAAAAGTTATTCATACAAAGAGTGCAAATGACTTTACTTTTATTAGCTCCTCTTGATTTCAATTACAAATTAAGTTGTCATTAAAAAGGCATTTCTCTGAAAATTCTTTCTCTATCATTTAGTGATAAATTAAAGTTCTGTCATGGGATTGAATTCAGTTACCTGCAACATTATTTAATAAATTATGAAAATTACAGTTCTAACTTTTACATTTCTAAAGTATGTCCATTTTCATTTTAGAAGTTGTCAGTATTTTGCTGTTGTGTGTTTCAGTGTCTATCCAAATCCTTTTTATATTTAAGATTATAACATTGGGTACTGGAGTTTTATATTATTATTATTATTAATATTATTATTATTGTTGTTGTTGTTGTTTTTGGTTTGGGCTCAAATTTTGTGTTCTGTTTATTCCCAATTGTATTTACTGTTTATTATTGACATGTTAAAATGTAATGTCATATTAGAAGGACAGCATATTGTCTGTCAAATAGCATTATGTATTAAAAGTCTGATAATGAATTTGACTTCTTGTCCCAGAAATCAAAGATCTCCACTTATGATAAGATGTGGGAGTTCATGAGCAGTCGAAGACATTCGGTGATGGTGAAGAGCATCGAGGAAGGAATCGAACGTGTGCTCACCTCTGATTATGCTTTCCTTATGGAGTCCACCACCATCGAATTTGTCACTCAGCGCAACTGCAACCTCACGCAGATCGGAGGCCTCATAGACTCCAAGGCCTACGGGGTCGGCACCCCAATGGGTAAGGCATATTTATCATATTTATCAGTCCATATTTACCTAACAACTGAATTGAATTTAAAACTGCATTATAGTTTCATGTTTTAAGTTTTAATTTAAATTAAACAAATTTATTCAAATACATAATAATACTGCTGAATCAATCTAAAAACTTTATAGCACCAAATAGCACTAATTTACAGCAGCAAAATTATTTTATGTGGGTTAAATCAGGCAGAAATCTCTCTTTAAAGCAACAATTCCAGGACTGAACTTTTTGCAGTCAATAATTTTAGTTAATATTTCATGTCATTATGTGGTACATAGCCATTTAATTAGTGGAATTCTTCATTTTGCATCAGGAATTTACTTATTTTTTATTAATTTTTTTTCAAAATAGTGATCACTAAAGCTACAGTGGCTCTTCTATTGTCAATCAATATCTGAAACAATGACTTGAATTGATGCTGCAGATATTGACTTGACTGCCCTAATCAATAATCAGTCAGCCATTTGCCCAGAGCTGAACAAATTTGCATAATCAACTGAAAACAATTTCTATTTTGCCAAAACACTTAGTCTCAGCGGCATTACCTTTCAAAAAGTATTCGTCAGACATCTCAACAAAAACATGAATCATTGAACAGACTGATTGAAATGAGAGACACAGTCGTTTATCAACACATCTCTGCCATGCAGAAGTATATTCTCCTCAAAGTGTGTTTCTCTCAGACTGCAGCGTCGAATCTTCATTTCATTTTGATTAATGACTGTCTTACTCTGTCGGTGAAGGTGAAGCAGTTGAGGTTAGCGTCTCTGTACGCCGCTCAGCAGCTCAGTGAATGTGCAGAAACGCGGACCCCGAGGCAAGCGTGCATGAAATAGACGAATGGATGAGATAAATAAATGAAAAGAGAAACTGTGAGGCATTTCCCCTCCTGTGCATAAGATTATCAGTCTCAGTAGCAGATTGTCTTAATCCTGTTATACATGCGGCTGCAGGCTGTGTCAGCAGCAGAAATATAGAAGAAGAAAAAAACAACTGTCCTCAGTAAGACTTGAGTCTGAAAACATCCAGAATTGTACATGATACCGCTGTAAGACATCTTAACACAATGACCCTAAAACACTTTCCTTATCGTGGGTTTGTAGAAGAGGGAATTAGGGTTTCTATGATTTCTTCATATTCCTCTAGAGCACATATAGGTCACAGAATAGGCACGATACCATTTTGGAGAAGTATTAAAAAATAAAATTAGATTTCCATTTGCAGAGTTGGCCTTTTTACTCAAAATGTGTTACTACTTTGAAAAGTAATACTTTTTGCTTTACTTATTACTCCCTGGCAACAGTAATTTGTTGCACTACTTTTTCATTACACTCCACAACATTGGTAATTTCACACTTTCTCCTCTTCTGACTTCATATGTGTGCATCTTTGTGACTGTTAGGATATATAGTATTTACACATTTTTACTTATAATCATAATTTCTGTTATTTTTTCATTCAATAATGTGATCTGATGAGCATTAGTGGCTTCCTGCACTGTCTGTCTGTTTTTTTTGTTTAGTTTTTTTTTATAGCTCTTGCTGTTTTGACTCCGAGAACGATCATTCGCTGCTTATATGCCACTCATATCGCATGTTCATAACCCATTCTGTATCTTCCGATGATGAAGTTCCACTACGCTTCTACAAAGTTCCACTACACATTTGTTCCGTACATAACAAACCCAGAAACAATGTTTCTACACAGGAAACATGAAGCTAATAAACATATGAAGAGTTAATTTGCAAAAACCGATAAACGCCACTTTAAAAAAAAAAGAGCTGATTGCCATTAATTATTTAGCGCGATCTGAACCCTAAAAACGTTTTGTCAAAAAAGCCAGTTTTGTCCACTTTCAAGGCATCATGAGTTCACGTTTTACTGCAGAAGCCGACAAGTGCCCTTGTTGTTTTTGAACAGAAACCGATAAGTCCATTTTAGCGAATCAGCGCACTGTATTCAGGTCAGATGATAAGGCTACTTTCACTTTGAAAAGATGGGTTAGCTGAGAGGAGTTTTTTCAAAGCTGACTAAAAGTGATCGAGGATGGATAATTTCGACGAACTTGATGAACCTGTGATATCTTCTTCAGGGCGAAAAAGGACAATAAAAGCTGAAACGTTTTCACTCAACCTTGCATAAGCAGCGCGTTGCAATAATGAGGGAAAAGCTCAGTGTATTGCGTGTAATCACATCCATACAGTTTATGATCACAACAACAGCAACGTTTGTCAGGCATCTACATTGTCATCGGAGGAGATTACAAAGATTAAACAAGTGTTTTTTTTACTCCAAAACATGAAATGTGGAGTTATTTGCTTTTGCCAAAAAACGAATGTTGGAGTTATCTGCTTTTGCTATAAAACAAACTTGTAGTATGTAAAAAAACATACTTTCAATGAACTTAAATTTTGTAAATTACCTGTATTTGTTTAAGTTATTATTCCTTAATCAAAACAAACCAACTTTTGAGTTATTGTTTTAACTTATTGTTATAAGTTGAGTTATTGGATTTTGCAAATTAACTCTTGATATCATTTCTATAGTATAATGATTTGAATGTGATTTTCGTATGATTTGGGTTATTTTTATATAAAAAAAACTGTTTACATGAGAATTACTAAGCAGATGTAGCGATAAGTTTATTCTAAAATGCTACAAATAAATATGTCTGCCTCATTGTATGATCAAAACCTACATTCGATTGCAATCAGAAGTTATTACAAATATCCAATGGTGGTTTACAGTGAGTTTTGAGTACAACATATTATAATGCTGCCTTTACATGCTATTTTTATGTGGAAATTTCCTACTTCCCACTTGTAAAGTTGTAATTCTTTTTTTCTGAGTTTTCCTGGCCCATTTCTTGAGGAAATCTTATTAAATCCAAAAGGTATAGAATATATTCAATATCCAACAGGTTTTGAATACGTTGTAGCATCCCATTCATTGGCAACCATATTAACATTCACTGCACGTAAATATTCTTTCTTTCCTCCACCATGTTTAAATTGTATGGCCCATCCTACTCAGAGACAATGTTAACACCCAAGTTTCTGAGTTTCCTAGTTGTAAAAAGACTGGAGAGGCCATTCATGTCCAGTTTCAGACTAGGAAACCCATATTTTTTGCAGAAAACTGCCAAGTGTTGCTTCATGCTAATTGCATTTATAATGCAGCTGTTAGCCAGGTGCAATTATTTATTCATGTTTGTATATGTATGTTGTCAAAAATCACGCAGGATTCTAGAAAGGCTTTTGATAATACACTCTTAAAAATAAAGGTGCTTCAAAAGGTTCTTCAAGCGATGCCATAGAAGAACCATTTTTGGTTCCACAAAGAACCATTCAGTCAAAGGTTCTTTAAAGAACCATCTCTTTCTTACCTTTTTATAATCTGAAGAACCTTCTTTCGCCACAAAGAAGCTTTTGTGAAACAGAAAGGTTCTTCAGATGTTAAAGGTTCTTAATGGAACCATTTAGACAAAACGGTTCTTCTATGGCATCGTGAAGCACCTTTATTTTTAAGAGTGTAGGTGAGAATAATTTGTATCAAGATAAAAGGGATGTGGATGGACAAGCCTTGTAATGCAAGAGTACATAATGCCACAATTTACATTTGACAACAATGTTCTTCTCAAATTTTCTCACAACAAAATTAAAGTAATGAGAAATGAGAGACACAGTCGTTTATCAACACATCTCTGCCATGCAGAAGTATATTCTCCTCAAAGTGTGTTCCTCTCAGACTGCAGCGTCGAATCTTCATTTCATTTTGATTAATGACTGTCTTACTCTGTCGGTGAAGGTGAAGCAGTTGAGGTTAGCGTCTCTGTACGCCGCTCAGCAGCTCAGTGAATGTGCAGAAACGCGGACCCCGAGGCAAGCGTGCATGAAATAGACGAATGGATGAGATAAATAAATGAAAAGAGAAACTGTGAGGCATTTCCCCTCCTGTGCATAAGATTATCAGTCTCAGTAGCAGATTGTCTTAATCCTGTTATACATGCGGCTGCAGGCTGTGTCAGCAGCAGAAATATAGAAGAAGAAAAAAACAACTGTCCTCAGTAAGACTTGAGTCTGAAAACATCCAGAATTGTACATGATACCGCTGTAAGACATCTTAACACAATGACCCTAAAACACTTTCCTTATCGTGGGTTTGTAGAAGAGGGAATTAGGGTTTCTATGATTTCTTCATATTCCTCTAGAGCACATATAGGTCACAGAATAGGCACGATACCATTTTGGAGAAGTATTAAAAAATAAAATTAGATTTCCATTTGCAGAGTTGGCCTTTTTACTCAAAATGTGTTACTACTTTGAAAAGTAATACTTTTTGCTTTACTTATTACTCCCTGGCAACAGTAATTTGTTGCACTACTTTTTCATTACACTCCACAACATTGGTAATTTCACACTTTCTCCTCTTCTGACTTCATATGTGTGCATCTTTGTGACTGTTAGGATATATAGTATTTACACATTTTTACTTATAATCATAATTTCTGTTATTTTTTCATTCAATAATGTGATCTGATGAGCATTAGTGGCTTCCTGCACTGTCTGTCTGTTTTTTTTGTTTAGTTTTTTTTTATAGCTCTTGCTGTTTTGACTCCGAGAACGATCATTCGCTGCTTATATGCCACTCATATCGCATGTTCATAACCCATTCTGTATCTTCCGATGATGAAGTTCCACTACGCTTCTACAAAGTTCCACTACACATTTGTTCCGTACATAACAAACCCAGAAACAATGTTTCTACACAGGAAACATGAAGCTAATAAACATATGAAGAGTTAATTTGCAAAAACCGATAAACGCCACTTTAAAAAAAAAGCGCTGATTGCCATTAATTATTTAGCGCGATCTGAACCCTAAAAACGTTTTGTCAAAAAAGCCAGTTTTGTCCACTTTCAAGGCATCATGAGTTCACGTTTTACTGCAGAAGCCGACAAGTGCCCTTGTTGTTTTTGAACAGAAACCGATAAGTCCATTTTAGCGAATCAGCGCACTGTATTCAGGTCAGATGATAAGGCTACTTTCACTTTGAAAAGATGGGTTAGCTGAGAGGAGTTTTTTCAAAGCTGACTAAAAGTGATCGAGGATGGATAATTTCGACGAACTTGATGAACCTGTGATATCTTCTTCAGGGCGAAAAAGGACAATAAAAGCTGAAACGTTTTCACTCAACCTTGCATAAGCAGCGCGTTGCAATAATGAGGGAAAAGCTCAGTGTATTGCGTGTAATCACATCCATACAGTTTATGATCACAACAACAGCAACGTTTGTCAGGCATCTACATTGTCATCGGAGGAGATTACAAAGATTAAACAAGTGTTTTTTTTACTCCAAAACATGAAATGTGGAGTTATTTGCTTTTGCCAAAAAACGAATGTTGGAGTTATCTGCTTTTGCTATAAAACAAACTTGTAGTATGTAAAAAAACATACTTTCAATGAACTTAAATTTTGTAAATTACCTGTATTTGTTTAAGTTATTATTCCTTAATCAAAACAAACCAACTTTTGAGTTATTGTTTTAACTTATTGTTATAAGTTGAGTTATTGGATTTTGCAAATTAACTCTTGATATCATTTCTATAGTATAATGATTTGAATGTGATTTTCGTATGATTTGGGTTATTTTTATATAAAAAAAACTGTTTACATGAGAATTACTAAGCAGATGTAGCGATAAGTTTATTCTAAAATGCTACAAATAAATATGTCTGCCTCATTGTATGATCAAAACCTACATTCGATTGCAATCAGAAGTTATTACAAATATCCAATGGTGGTTTACAGTGAGTTTTGAGTACAACATATTATAATGCTGCCTTTACATGCTATTTTTATGTGGAAATTTCCTACTTCCCACTTGTAAAGTTGTAATTCTTTTTTTCTGAGTTTTCCTGGCCCATTTCTTGAGGAAATCTTATTAAATCCAAAAGGTATAGAATATATTCAATATCCAACAGGTTTTGAATACGTTGTAGCATCCCATTCATTGGCAACCATATTAACATTCACTGCACGTAAATATTCTTTCTTTCCTCCACCATGTTTAAATTGTATGGCCCATCCTACTCAGAGACAATGTTAACACCCAAGTTTCTGAGTTTCCTAGTTGTAAAAAGACTGGAGAGGCCATTCATGTCCAGTTTCAGACTAGGAAACCCATATTTTTTGCAGAAAACTGCCAAGTGTTGCTTCATGCTAATTGCATTTATAATGCAGCTGTTAGCCAGGTGCAATTATTTATTCATGTTTGTATATGTATGTTGTCAAAAATCACGCAGGATTCTAGAAAGGCTTTTGATAATACACTCTTAAAAATAAAGGTGCTTCAAAAGGTTCTTCAAGCGATGCCATAGAAGAACCATTTTTGGTTCCACAAAGAACCATTCAGTCAAAGGTTCTTTAAAGAACCATCTCTTTCTTACCTTTTTATAATCTGAAGAACCTTCTTTCGCCACAAAGAAGCTTTTGTGAAACAGAAAGGTTCTTCAGATGTTAAAGGTTCTTAATGGAACCATTTAGACAAAACGGTTCTTCTATGGCATCGTGAAGCACCTTTATTTTTAAGAGTGTAGGTGAGAATAATTTGTATCAAGATAAAAGGGATGTGGATGGACAAGCCTTGTAATGCAAGAGTACATAATGCCACAATTTACATTTGACAACAATGTTCTTCTCAAATTTTCTCACAACAAAATTAAAGTAATGATAATATTTCCAGCCACTGAATGCAAACTTCCCCATCTTCCTACCTTGATTGCTGCAGTGGTGACTTTGTGAATGACTATTATGAAAATGGATTTGATCATTGGATTGTTAGATTTCAAATATGTAGGAGTTGAGACAATAAATGCAACCTAGTAACAAGCTACTTTATGCTTAGTAACTGTAATAGTATTACTTAAATCTTATTTGTAGTTAATTACACTACTACTTACTGGGGAAAGTAATACTTTTTACTAGAAATGTGTTCCTGCCCAACACTGTTCACTTGCGAGAGAGAGGAAGAAAATGGCATTGGAATAACTTGGACCTCAAAGCTACATAAGCAGCAAATGACCTCAGCATGTGATCGTATTCGATATAAAACAGCATGGTCCATTATATTGCTTTGAAAGGACCAAAATAACCAAAAACGGAAAAGGCACCTTAATGTGAGGATCAAAGGCCTCTTGGGCACTTCTGAAGTCTGACTCCTCTACCTCAGGCACCATGTCAATCAGCCAAATGAATGTAAACCGTTAGCTTTGTTTCAATCATTCAGTGTGCTTTGTATGAACTGGTGTATTGTGTTCAGTATTATGTGGCTTTGTGTGGCTAATATGTTCATTCAATTCTGAAGTAGAAATTAACCAGCCCGCTGACTGGACATGTGCCCAGATGCTTCCCACTACCTGGCATATGCCACTAATTGTGTGCACATTATAAAATATACCTTAAAATATATTCTTATTGCAATTAGAATACCATACAAATAAGCTGTTGTTAAAGTTATAAAAAAGCGTAGGAAGATGTTAAATGTAATGAGAAGGATGACACCATGTCCTAACCAGAGGAGAAACAAGAAGTTTCCACACTGAAAGGGAAATGAACCACATAACAACATAACAGCAGTCAGATTTTAGTTTGGCCATAGTTTGGTTGTTTACCCAAAAATGACAAATGTGTAATTTTATACTCACTTGTGTACTGACTCTGTATTGTTGTTCTTACATGAAAAAAAATAAAAGGATTCCATTTGCAAATTGTATTCAATTTCCATATATGAAATATATGTCATGTACAGAGCATGTATATCTACCCTAAAACCTATCAAGTCATACTGATATTAATAAACGTAAAAGGGAGGTGTATTTAAAAATATAATCTACATATAAAATCTATATATAAACACACAGACTTGTTGTATATATATGTTGTTTTTAACAAGATTAATATATAAATAAAATATATTGTTGACATGTATAGTTGCTACATATAAGAGCATAAAAAAACAATGGGTATATGGGTTTACTATGGGGATTTTAGATATGTTATAAATGTATATATTCATCTACTAAAATTATAAATCACCTCATAGATAATATACTGTACATTTCCATAAGGAATTTTCAATGTTCAGGCTTCTTGGAAATGTTCTGTGTAACAAAACTGCATAGGAATGTTTACTGCCAACATTAAAATGGGAAAATGGGAAGGTATGTTAAAAATGGGAAAAAGATGAATATGAATATGAGAACCGAAAAAAAAAAAAATCCATAAGACTTAAATTACATATTTAAGTCTTGGACTTAAATATGAAGAAACATACTATCATTTAAATAATTATTCTCTGATAATATCCCCCTATGTCATATATTTTCACTTTTGATGTCAGTACCAAGCTGTCACCCAAAGGTCCGAAAGCCAAAACGTACATCTTTGTACCTTATTTAGCTTTAAATGGCACATATTCGTACATTAAAGAAACATATTAGTACCTAAAGTGTACATATTAGTGCCTTTTGAAGGGTACCGCGCTATAGGAAGATGTTAAATGTAATGAGAAGGATGACACCATGTCCTAACCAGAGGAGAAACAAGAAGTTTCCACACTGAAAGGGAAATGAACCACATAACAACATAACAGCAGTCAGATTTTAGTTTGGCCATAGTTTGGTTGTTTACCCAAAAATGACAAATGTGTAATTTTATACTCACTTGTGTACTGACTCTGTATTGTTGTTCTTACATGAAAAAAAATAAAAGGATTCCATTTGCAAATTGTATTCAATTTCCATATATGAAATATATGTCATGTACAGAGCATGTATATCTACCCTAAAACCTATCAAGTCATACTGATATTAGTAAACGTAAAAGGGAGGTGTATTTAAAAATATAATCTACATATAAAATCTATATATAAACACACAGACTTGTTGTATATATATGTTGTTTTTAACAAGATTAATATATAAATAAAATATATTGTTGACATGTATAGTTGCGACATATAAGAGCATAAAAAAACAATGGGTATATGGGTTTACTATGGAGATTTTAGATATGTTATAAATGTATATATTCATCTACTAAAATTATAAATCACCTCATAGATAATATACTGTACATTTCCATAAGGAATTTTCAACGTTCAGGCTTCTTGGAAATGTTCCGTGCAACAAAACTGCATAGGAATGTTTACTGCCAACATTAAAATGGGAAAATGGGAAGGTATGTTAAAAATGGGAAAAAGATGAATATGAATATGAGAACCGAAAAAAAAAAAAATCCATAAGACTTAAATTACATATTTAAGTCTTGGACTTAAATATGAAGAAACATACTATCATTTAAATAATTATTCTCTGATAATATCCCCCTATGTCATATATTTTCACTTTTGATGTCAGTACCAAGCTGTCACCCAAAGGTCCGAAAGCCAAAACGTACATCTTTGTACCTTATTTAGCTTTAAATGGCACATATTCGTACATTAAAGAAACATATTAGTACCTAAAGTGTACATATTAGTGCCTTTTGAAGGGTACCGCGCTAGTAACAGTTTTGTACCTTTTTTCTAAAAGTTTAGAAAAAAAGAGTTTTTAAATGTGTCATTTAGAAGTACTTCTCAAACACTGATCAGTAAAGTTCCAGGGACACATGAAAAGTTCTTTGCATTACAACTGATAAAAATCTACATATACCATTATTAAGTCATTAGACTGGGAGGAAGTAAATGTCCAAAGAGAACATTACTGAGCCAGTATTGCAGGGAATGTCAATACTGAGATAGTGAGAAATATTCTGATTAAAAGAAGTACAACTACATTTCTTAATGGGGAGCTGAGTATTGATCCTCAGTCAGGATCCGTGATCTAGAGTCACACATTCTACCAAATAATTTGACTTTTTAAATATTGGTATAAAGTTAGCTCCATTTTGCAGCATCTTAATTATCAGACTGTCTGACTGGCTGGTGAACTGCTCAATTAAAGTTAGTTCAGTTGTTATATGCAGCATTAATGTTTAGTTCAACCAAAGGTGAAAAATCTGTCATCAGTTACTTCATTTTGTTTCAAGCCCATAAAACTTGTATTCATCTTTGAAACACAAATTAGGATATTTTTTATTGAAACCTTAGAGATTCCTGTCCTCATTTCTCACATGCCATGCAAGCATGTTTGAGCTTTGACAAGAACCAATGAGGTTTGTTCTCACATGTCAAGCACGTACGGTTGAGCTGCCATTGACCGTAATTGACATTCTGTATTTAATGTTGATTAATGTTTGTGAATAAATGCATATGAATAAAAGCCTTCATCATATGAAGCAATTGTGTGTCTTCAGAAGAGTCGATTTAAAACTGATCAATACTTATGAACTAATTTTAGCACATCTTATGAAGTGTCAAAGTTTAGGTGGAATGGAGGGCCAGGAAGCTCTCAGGATTCAGTACAAATCCTAATTTGTGTTTCGAAGATAAATAAAAGTCTTAGGAATTTGGAACGAGGGTTAATAAAAGATGACAGAATTTTCATTTTTGGCTGAACCATCCCTTTAAGGGCGAGATTATGTGAAAGAGATCATACCACGAGGAACAAAAGAAGACAGTGGAAATTATCAGACATTTTCTACTCAAAATATCTTTTCCCAGATGAATTGTTCACAATAAGTTCTATAACAGTGGTCCTCAAATAGCGATCCATGGTCTGTTCCGGACCCCAGCTTTGTTCCAACTGGACCACAAGACATCGGTTGAACCATCTTACCATTTCTACAGTTTAAAGTGAGAAGCACATGAAAAACAAATTAAATAAATGATCAATAACGACCCTGAGCACTTCTGAAGTATAATGATCTTTCGGTGCTATATCCTCTAATATTTTTATTTAGAGCCAAACAAGCTTCATTCAAGCCCTTTCTGCTCTGTGCATATTGTTTCTCTCCCCTGCAAAAGGCAAATCAGTGCTACAAGAGCTGCAGATTACAGTGTCATTTTAACAACGGTAGCAGAAACATGGGCAGCAAAATAGATTTTCACTAAAACACTGCAATAAATGAAAATGCAGCATATTTTATCTGTCATATATATGAATGTATGACTGTATGATTCATTCATTCATTCATTCATTCAGACACCACTGCTTTGGCTCTTGGGGGCCCAAAATCCTCACCTACGATGACTATTTTTATTGTTTAGAATTTTATTTTACTTTACTTTAATTTACCTTACCTTACCTTACCTTACCCAGATGGAAATACAGTATATAACTACTACAAAAAAGTATTGCTGGGAAATAAATGTAGAGACCGGACCTCTTGTAACTTTAATTGAATACCCTTGTTATAACATGCATTTGAAAAATAGATTGAAAATAGAGTTAATTTTCATTTCATGCTGACTTTAACACCCCACAATGTTCACAAGACTTTGTTTTGGATAGACTTGTGCACCCTGACTCCCAGGCGTTTTAGCGAAGCCAGCTGATGTTTTTGTGTGCATGAGACGGTCAGTCTGATGCATTGTTTATATTTAAGGCTGCTTTGAAACAACATAGATTATGAGAAGTGCTGTGCAAATAAATATGACTCACTTGACTTGAACAGACTCAGTCCCAAGCCATCAGGGACTGAGTCTACCAAATAATTTACCCTGTAGCTATTTGTAAAGGGGGCAGAGGTTGAAACCGAATATCTGCCGCTGTAAGTCATGATGTTTATAAGTTTGAAACTTGCTAACATAATTATTTCTTAATCTTGTTCCCCCCCTCTTTTCCTTATTGTTTCCCATCCTCGTTCTCTTTTACACCAGTAATAAAACTGGCTGATCGAGGCAGCATGCTTTCCAAAAGGTGAATTATGAATATTCATGCAGGTGTTCTGACACTATTGTACTATAATATAATCATAAATTGTTGACGTGTCAGGGACAAAAGAGCCTAGAATATCTTAATCCATCCATGGTTTGGAGGGAGGTCTGTGTGCTGGTTTAAGATGCTATGCAGGCTCTTCCACATGGACAGCGAAATCCAGCTATCAAGTGCCCCGTCTCGCAGACGTCAATGCTTTGTCTGTCAGGTATGCTGTCTAACAGACAACCCAGTGAGGGTGTTTTTAGCTTGTCAGTCGCATGTCATGGGATTGCATTGTGTCGAGCAAATGCAGGGGCACATGGAAAAGGATGTTTAGCATTATCACTCCCCTGTGTGTCGTTCCCAGACAGCTCAGCACAGGCCATTTCCATTGCTAATCCTACCCTTTTGGAATCAGTTAGCATAGGCAGGCTGCATACAGGCGTGCGTTTAGCATATATCTTGTTGACTTCAGCTGCACACAGTCGGCAGGATGCATTAATGTTGAAACTGTGGTGGCGAGAGATGGCCGAGTCTTTCTGGCAAGCGTTCCTGTGCGGGAACAGACAGGGTCGGTGTTCAGACCATCTGCGTTTCGGTGTGTCGGTTAATTAGACGTTTAAATGAGAATATGTAAATTCTTGGCACAGTTGAACGTCTGGTTTTATACTGAGACAGGTGAAAGTGACAAGCAGGTGAAATGCATGAAGTCCTCAAAACGATGGCAGCGGTGTTTCAGGAAGGCAGTAGTTCCTGACAATCCACTGTAAATTCAAATTCAGCTCTACCTCTGTTCTGGTATAAAATAGCCACTTTCCCTCACCATCATGTCATTCTAAACCTCTATGATTGGAACACTATGATTGGAAGATGCAATAGTCCATACAATTAAATTAATTTGGACCACATTTACTTTCACTGTATGGTGAAAAACAGCTGACACACTTTTGTGTTCCACAGAGGACAGGTTTGGAATGACATAAGGATAAGTAAATAATGACATGTCATTTCTTGTGAAAAAAGAAGGGCATTTTAGCATACTTTTAAAAATAGTACAGAAATAATATATTTTAAATTGAATATACTTAAGTAGAACTTCAGTACATATTCATATATAATTTCATAATGGCTTCTTTTAAAATATACTTAAACTGTAATTCTCAATGTACTGAGAAGCATTAAGGGTAAATGAATATGTACTATAATTTCTATTGAAACATGTATGCATTTAAATATATTGGAAATTACACATTTGTTCTAGTGAAGTTGCAATTTAGTACAATATTTATTTAAATCACAACAAAATATTATTTAAAAAATGGTTCAAACTTTTCATCACACATTATTACAAAGTGCACTTTTTAAACCTGTACATAAGTGTAAAGGAGCATAGTCATGAAAATTTACTTTTAAGTGGCCTTTTATTTCATTTATGCCAATTACATTATTATTGATTTATTATTATTACTTTTTTAAGCTGTGAAGTACACTACAACACATTTGTTCTAGTGAAGTTGCAATTTAGTACAATATTTATTTAAATCACAACAAAATATTATTTTAAAAATGGTTCAAACTTTTCATCACACATTATTACAAAGTGCACTTTTTAAACCTGTACATAAGTGTAAAGGAGCATAGTCATGAAAATTTACTTTTAAGTGGCCTTTTATTTCATTTATGCCAATTACATTATTATTGATTTATTATTATTACTTTTTTAAGCTGTGAAGTACACTACACGAGCATATCAGGTACACTTCTTCTCCGTTTCCCAAATGCTTCCTCCAATCTTCAGTTGTTCAAAACAGGTATACTCTAAAAAATGCTGGGTTAAAAACAACCCAGTGCTGGGTAAAATAGGGGCAAACCCAGCAATCAGGTTGTTTTTGACCCAGCGGTTGGGTTACTACCCAGAAGTTTGGGTTAAACATTTAACCCAACCGCTGGGTCAAAACAGCCCAATTTCTGTATTTGTCCCTATTTTACCCAGCACTGGGTTGTATTTAACCCAGCATTTTTAAGAGTGTAGTCATGCCCCAAACTCATATCAATGGTAGTTGCGTCAGCGAATGCATTGGAAACCCACACTGCTTATATTTTTCCAGAAGTTAGCATGTAAATGGCTTTACTTGAATGCCTGAAAACTGGGATAAAAGAAAAGTATTTTAACATAAACCCCCTGCACACTTCACCCTTTAGTTTGGTCACGGCTGTGGGCTCCTTTTTCACTTGTGACTTCATTGTCTTGCTAAATGTGTGTACTGTAGCACTTGCGGTGTACATCAGTGTTCCGGGGCAGTGCTGCTTGCCCCTCGAGAATTGTGGAAATAGAAAGCCCCCCAGTCAGCTTTCAGCCTGTGGACGGGCCCCGTCCCTGGAGGCATCATTAAGAAGAGTCATGTACAATGCCATGCCATCAAACATCTGTCAGGAGTTTGCTTGTGCATGAGGAGCCACCAGTATCCAAGTAAACCCTTATCATTCCGTTTCATTTAAGCTATCTTCTGTCCTTGCTTCCTAAAGGTACCTCATCTATTTGCTGTATACAGGCATTTGAAGAACCTTGTGCTGTACAGTGGGTCAAGGATTCATTCTGTTACTTGTCTTTGATGTTGCAGAATAAGAAAGTTGGCAATTTCTGTATATGCAGGCTTGTGAAATATATATAAAAAAATGTATTATTTAGAATTTTTTTGCATTTATCTTATGTACATATACCTGTACATATATTATTTATTTTTTAAAAAAATTTTTATGTGGAATTTAATAATAAAAAAAAACAATTTTGCTGAAGTTAAGATGTTTTAATGATTTTGAATGTTTTATTAAATGGATGATTTCCTGTGTATATGGCTTCATCCAGATTAATACTCGTAATAACTGAAGGTCAGCCGCCAAAAACATTGCAAGTAAAGCAAGATTAAAACTATTCTAAATCAATGGAACCAAAATATGGAACCAAAGTGTTGATTCATCATTAAATTATTTTAAGTTTGCATAGAGTGCATTTTGTGCAAGAGAGATGTTGTTTTCATTCATTCATTCATTCATTCATTCGATGTTATTTTATTTTATTTTATTTTTTATTTATTGTTTTGTATTTTATATAGCCATTTAGGAAAAAGTAAACGATTTATATTTTAAAGATATATGACATATGTATTATATTGGTGGAAATATTAGTCGCCAAAACCATCTAAAAAAAATAAAGGATTTTGCATAGCTGCACTACTATTATACAAAACCCTAAGACCTAAGTGCTAACGATGAGCATAAAAATAAATAAAAAAGACAGTTTGATTTCAGCAAATAAAGAGCACTTTGTGTTTCATATACTTGTGTGGTGCAATTGAGCAAAAGAACATTTGAGTTCTCAATTATTCAGGCAATAGTACAATCCTTATTATAGAGAGTTAACTACAGCAGTACCACTATTACAACATGAAAGGATCAGCGAGGTTTGTGAGTGCTCTTGTTCTACCTCATATTTCAAATGAAACGAGAAAGCACCTCTCTAGCCGTTTTTGATCTGTGCTGAATGAAGGGAACACGACCTGTTTACCTCTTTTTGCGAGGGAGGTAAAATGGCTGATGGGAATGGGGGAGAGTTACGAATCGAAGCCCGCAAGGAGGCCCAGAAGGAAACATTACCTCAAATTAAGAATAGCAACTAGTTTTAATTAGGCAGCAAATAAATAGATAAAAGCGAGAAATGCCAGTCCCTCGAATGTAATTGGGTTTTATTGGTGTGTTATCAATGGCACCCTGGGAGCTGTTTCAACAAACAGCATTAGGCTTTTATGGCTCGTACTGCATTAGTGTCTGTGTTTCTCACCTCTGTACAGCTCTGTGAGAAACATAATCTCACACCACTGAAGTGACAAACTTCATGTTTCCTTTTCACTGTCTCAGCTTTCCTCAAGTATTAGAGTGCAGTCAATGAAGAGAACTGCAATATATTTTGTAGACTTGTTCATGGTTTCTTTATGTATTTTATGAAGATTTGTTCAGTGCATCTTTATTTTGATAGTGTATGCTCAAGATCACACATACACAGAGGCACATATAAATTCATGTTTAAATAAAAGTATTACTATAATGTTTCTGCTTCTCGTTTTCCTTTTTTGCACATTTTACATGAATATTCTTAACCCATTTCTCTCAGCTCTGCTTTCTGCTGCTGAATTTCAGTTTACTAACGTATACCTGTAACTTTGCTCCTGAAAGTCCCCACTGTCCATACATACATATCTTAATGTGTTAACACATTTCCTCTTTTTGTTCTATATGTTGATGTTCTATATCCAGTTTGTCATTGGATCCAACATCATGATCAGACAAATGTGTGGTTATGTCAATGACAAATAAATAAATAAATACATACATACATCTACATAAAATACTGTTTAAGGTTTAGTCTGTGAAAGCCAGGTATCACACTTTGTTATATCTAATTTCAGAAATATTTGTCTTATTATATTTAATATATATATATATATATATATACAGTATATTACATTTATAATGATATAAGTATTATAACTATTAAAAATATAACTATTATTTGTATTTCTAAATTCGGTAAGACTTTACTTAAAGCTTTTATGTATAATGTATTTTATTCATAATATACATTGTAATGCATTATATTTTTCTGTATTATTTGTAAGTCTGTTTGTCATGTGTTTTGATGCATTATACTTTCTAAAGGTGCAAAAATGAATAGATAAACAGTATAATTGTAGTTATAATTATTCATGAGATCATGCAATGCATTATTAACATGCATTATAATGCATAAGGAATGCATTAAAACTACTTTTGTTATGCATTATATTGAAAGGGTTTAAGTAAAGTGTTACTGTTTTCTTTTTCTTTCTTTAACTGAGTACATGAGAGAAAATGAGGGAAGAGTCAGTATTTGTCCTGTTGTATTCAACAGCATGATGTACAAAGATCATAACTTCTGTGTAACCCAGAATCTCATATACGTGGCTGAATTTGTCAAATTTGAAGCGTCAATTATTATAGTTTGTGCCAGTAATCATAAGCTAGTTGCTAATAATTCTGTTATTGGCTGTTGTGGAGGATGTCACTATGAAGAAGGCAGATCATTGGGTAAGAACACTCTGATTGGAATGCCTAACAAGCACCTTATTATTTCATTTCTTCACGTCTCTCACAAACATATCTGTAATGAAAATGCTGTAAATAAAAGCCGGATTGTTCACAAAAGCACAAAGCATTTCCTGTGAGCCGCAATATGAAATTTTTCACAACACAAACTGCATAGGCAATTTGTACCTTTAGTCAGAATGAATGTGTTTCCAAGCAAAGACAAACAAATCTGAATAAGTCATAAGATTTTATGAATAATGTCTGTTAATTATTTATAAAAAGGAAAAGCAGGATGACAATCACATGATTGCTTCGCCATTACACAGCAGCGTGTGTTTCTCACCCACACTCACAAGCAATGGAAGCAGGACAGAGCAACAGGCAATATACCACTTTAATTTCTTTGTATTTTCGGGCCCCTTCCGAGCGTCGCAGTGGCTAAGGGTGAATCTCACAAAAACGTGTTCGACCCAAAACACATTTTGACCCAAAAAATTATGGAATCCATTTTTTTTTTTTTAGGACCATTGCATTTTTGTGTATATTTTAAGCTTATTTAACACATTGCACAACTGAATATTCCCTGTCCAAATTTGCATTACACTGCAAAAGATACCAGTTCTTGTTCTTTATTTACAGTGAAATATCTAACCATTCTTATAAATAAGCTACCTTTATTGGAGAAGCAACATTTTATAAGATGAGGCTTAAATTGTCCGTGCATTTTTTTTTATTATTATTATTATTAATATTATTGTTTTTTTGTTGTTTTTAATGTTAACCTCTCAACTTTTAAATGTAGTACCGTAATGCATCTGCATATTTTTTTTTACACTTATTAGAGATTCTCATTACAGTATGTTATATTCTAGAGAATCTATACATCAGTAAGCATAAATTAAACAGTACAACAAATGATAAAAAAAACATAAAAAAGTATTTTTGTATATTACAATAGTAAGTTTTTTTTTGTTTTGTTTTTTTGTAAAGAGGTAAATGTGTTTTGAACTGTCATGACAATAATATCACAAAGAATAAATCAAAGTAATGGTCCTAAAATTGACTTCTTTTCATTTATGCTATCAAATATATAGATATTTATTTCTTTAATTTTAATTTGAGCTTAAAATATTACCTGCTATTAAAATTGAAACACATTTCATGAGATTCATCCGAAAACCTCTCCAAAAAATTGGATGAGTGAACTCAAAACAAATTCCAACTATTGCGACGCATTTATTCAAGCATTTATCATTTGGTTGACCAGTGCTTTCTTTTTTCTTTCTTCCTTTCTATGATGGTCACAGCAACTTTTAACACACGTAGCTGAAATGTCTGCATTATTATTATTATTTTTTTTTTTTAATAACCACATTTCATTTCAGGTTAATGTTTGTACTTTGTGAATTTGATTTCAGAAAAAAAGAATCCTCATGTAAACTTGTGCAAATGTAAGATTTCTATAAAAAACATAATAAGGTGTTTTGTACAATTAAAGAATATCAACATTTTGTAATAATTTTTATCAACACAATCATTGGCATCTCTCTCTTGACACGGGGGTGGCCGCCCTGTGGAATCCCCACACCAGAATTTTAGACCGATGCGCTTCTGCATGGATGAGCCCCATGTGACGGAACACATCCAGGATCACATCACCTGGCCTCCATGAGAATGAGTTTGCTCCAGGGTTCAAGATAGGCGCACACAGGATGGGGGAAGTGCCGAGCATGCCTGGTAGTGTTTATGTGACAAACACACACATTTTGGACAGATCCTATTTTTATCATGTAAAGGAATCATATTTAAAGAAAGATATTTTTACTTGAGATAAATAGAAATGACAAAACTGATTCAGAAGTGTGATATATACATATATACAAAGTGAAGAAGACTGCTAATATGCTTCATATTCAATGCCCCCGGTTTCTAATAGACTGCTAGTACTCAGTGCAGAGACGTTGTGTGTAAATGGTTTCAAATGGATAAGATGTATTTAAAGATTTTTCAGATACAAACTAATTTTGACCATGTTGTGAAAAAATGAAGTGCACACAGTTTCCTGTCTGAAGTTGATGCACACGTTTAAAGGAAGTAATTAAAAAAAAAAGTCAGCACACTTGCTTGTGGTCTCCTTTGTTTTTTCTTAAATATATAAAATATATAAATATATATTTTCCTTATAATGACCTCAAGGACATCTCTTATATATGTGAAACACCACTAATTTTGGACTTAAGTGCTGAGGTCAGCACCGAGGTCAACTGTGTATATTTATTATGCATCTATAAATACACACACAGTACATATTTTGAAAATATTTTCATGTTTTTACATGTATATATTTATATTCATATTATATGTAAATATATTTAAAATACAAACACCATTTTTCTGAAATATATACATGCATGTGTTTATTTATTTATAAAAAAATAAACATACACAGTACACACACATTATCTAAACAAAAACTTATATTTTGGATGTGATTAATCGCGACTAATCGTTTGACAGCACTGATTTTAATCATATAATATTCATTAATAGTGATATTAAAACACATTCTAGACATAATATTAAGAAATGTAAATTGTGCATTAAAGAAATATTCCAAATTAAGTTTAATTATAATTATTTATACATATATATATAGTTTATTAGCCTAGTATAGTTATAGGATGTCCTACCTGCATGTCAACCTATGTATTTACATAGCTATGCTCAGCCAAAAGCGAGAATGTGGGGCGTGGCTACTGTCACTGAGTTAAATAATGTTTTACCCCTGTGGAAAAATACATTCAGATTCTGTTACATAAGTTCAAGCCAAAATCTAAATACTTGCCAAAATATATAGAGACAGACAACAGGGTAAAACAATGGTAAACACTGGAAGTGTTATACAAGATGAAGGAATTTGACGGAATGTTTGGGTTTCAATAGATGCAACGAACTTGCAGAGTTACGTAACTAAAGATGAGCTAAACTTCAAGATAAAAGTATTCATAATACATTGGACCTTTTGGAAGTAGCTTACTTTCAACTTGTGAGACGTGAATTCACTTTTTTAAACATGTAAGAGCTGTGTTTGTGATGTTTGAGTTGCAGGAAGAATGAGGTTTGTAAAGATTGTTTGAAAATATGCTTTAGTTTTGTAGTTCCGCTGGGCAACGATAGTAGTGCAGAAATTGCCTAGCTTAGCTTTAATGGGGACTTTAAAAATTCTGTTGAGCAGTCACAAGTGTCCTCCGATGACCTTTCAACTGACTTTTTGTTGTATTGTAAATTTCACCAAATGGTTAATTAATACACGCAAATTAAATTACCTGTAAATATAAAAATGCAGTTAAAATCTAGGAAAGGGTCCCACTTTCTATTAGGAGGCCTTAACTACTATGCATTTACATTTAAATTAATAATTTGATGCAATGCACTTGACATTTTACTATTAAAAAAAATAAATACCTGCATGTAATTACATCTCTAATTAATTTCTGTAATTACATTTATAATTACACTGTTGACCCTTCCCTTACACCTTAACCCACCCTTAAACCTACCCATACCACCAAACCTGTCCCTATATCCTTACCCGTATCCCACCTCAATAGCAGCAAAATTGTTTTGCAATACAATATGAACACAATAAGTACTAAGGGTTTCACTTTACTTGAAGGTGTCCTTGTTACAGTGTAATTAAGCATTTAAGTACTAAGTAATATTAATTAACTACATGTACTTACTATACGGTTAGGATTAAGGTTTAGCTTAGGGTTACATGCATGCAATCATGCATAATTTATCGTTATTATAATAGTAAGTACATGTCACATGTAACAAGGACACCTTAAAATAAAGTGTTATCTACTAAGTAATAAGTAATAAAATAATGTACTTACTTTATTATGTATTTGCATAGTAGTTAAGGCCACCTAATATAAAGTGGCACCCAGGCAAGTCTCAAAATATCATCATTTGAAACATGACATAGTCATGTCCATTTACATGCTCATTAAAACTGCTAATTGATAAATAGGATTTGACCTGATGATGAGAAGAATGCCAAGGGACAAAGCTGACTTGTGAGGTCTAGATTCTTCTGCTCTCGCATCCACTATGATAATTAGCCAATTAATTCTATGTGGCATGCAGGTTTGTTATCAGCTGCTGAGCTTTCCACTTGCCCTGCCGGAAGTGTGAAGATTAGCGGCCAGCAAAGCCCACCTTGTGTGAAAGCATCAATCTGATAATGGAATTGCTGAAAATGGGCAACAGGGCTGCACACACACACACACATACACACACACATGAACATGCATACACAAACAGAGAAATCAGAAAGACAGAATGTGATAAAGTGACGGTCTGCTGAAAGCTAACACTAGTCTTTTGGATCCATCCATATTTTTCTGCACAAATATATTGTCTGACATTGAAAAACTGAAAGTGCTTTAATAAGCTAGTTTTCAATAGTAAATAAAAAAGCCCACATTGTATGTCAGTGCAAATAAAAACTGATAATAAATTTGAATAATTGGTTCATAACTGCTAAATGGCTTACTTTGCACCATGTGTACAGATTATATATAGTATATATATATATATATATATATATATATATATATATATATATATATATAATACACACACAAGGCATGCAGTTATATATATACATATATATATATATAAATGCCTTGCATTTGTTTATTTGCTTGTTTGACAAATAAATATACATGAGATCTGATGCATAATTACGACTGTGTATGTTTAATGTGACCAAGTTTTTTTTTTTTTACCTTTTCCATTGACATTACATTTTTCTAAAGCTTTTTTTTTTAAGCATATGAAAAATACTTTTTTCCACAGCAATAAAACCATTGCAACATAACACCACTGTTAGAGAAAACATGGGTTTTTGTAAGAGTTTACAAGAGTGACCACCTTCTTTTTCAGCAGCCTCGACTCTGGAAGGTTTTGTTTTTCCTCATTCATGTTCTCCATTGTAAAAAAATAAATAAATAATAATAATACAGAAAATAAAGAAAAAATACATACATACAGTACATACAATTGTCAATAAAAGGGTAATAGGTACAATACTGTATACTTAAATTATTTTATTATGAAACCAGAAACCACTCTCCCATGAAGCATGCTGAATCACATAATCAAATCATGTAATCAGATCACACATTGTAATACTTCACAGAATGAGGAGTCAACATCTCTGATTGGTGGATCACTCTGTACGATTTTGTGTAGTTCTTCGGTGGAAATAAAATCAAAACAAATGTCGGTAACACTTTATTTGAAGGTGTCCCTGTTACACATGTTATATGTACTTACTATTATATTAACAATAAATTATGCTTAATTACATGCAATTAATCCTAAACCAAATCCTAACCCTAACCATATAGTAAGTACATGTAGTTAATTAATATTCCTCAGTGCTTGAATAATTACACTGTAACAAGGACACCTTCGAATAAAGCGTAACACAAATGTTTGAATTGCACTGACTTATGGCTTCCGTAAAGTAGTTAACAACTGAAGAACTCATAGTAGGTCTCTCCTAAAGGCAGTATGTGTTACATTTAAAATTCTATTTCTTCAATAGAGAAAATGAATGGATGATTTACCACCAACTGTTGTATTTTATCAAATCACCTCTGACTACAAACTTTGTAGTTACTGTGGAAACTTCTCCATGTGGCAACTAAGCCCAGTTTCTCCTATATTTCTTGTAAAACACATCAGTCCCAACAGCACAAAAGCAGCACAGGGTTAGGTCGTGGGGACAGAAAGTGACGCAAATGTTGATTCTTTCCTGAATCCCAATACATCAGTGCTACAGACATAATCCCAAATTACACTTGAGCTAGGTCCTCCCAAACCCCATGGGGCGTGACAGATTACGCTAAACCTGTCCCACACAAGCCTAATGGGGCATGACCAGATTACCTACAGCTGAGTGCCACTCCAGCTAGAGCTCCAGAGACACAAAACCCACAGCCATTGTCACACTGAAAACCAGAGGCAGGAAGGGATGACGACTCTTGCCAGCAGACGGCTAAATAGCTTTGGAAATGTAAAGAAATCCAAGTATTATTTCTGTAAAATGTCCCTTTTTGCATTGGTCTTAAAATACCTGAGGATCAGATGCATGACTTGAAAGGCAAGTGGGTGAAGACACTTTGAAATTCAACCTTTAGAGAAAAGTAAATATTCACAGAATCACAGGGAGCCATTGCTCTCTGACAGTAGCAGGTGCAGCATATTACATTTCTTGGTTTCTAGCTTGTTTCTAGCAGTGGCTGCGTACCCCAAAAATGATCATCCTTCCATGGCACTTTATGAGTTTCAGTGTGTGATCACGATTGCTGTGCGCTTGCATTGTCATTGTTCTGTATTTTTGCTGCAGATAGGAACGAAAATGAAGCCTTGAATAATATTTCTATTTTTGTGTCAAAATTAACTGAGGTTTGCATCTTTCTGCGAGGTAAACTCATGCTGTGTTTCTACTACTACAAAATGTAGCCCTGTGAACATGTCTACAAAATAAGAAATGTTTAAAAAGAGACTTCCTGTTGCTGGTGCAGTAAATTAATGAGTGGCATGGGTGGTATTATGCTCAGTTTTCCAGCTTTATTTTCATTTATTTATTTATTAGTTTGAAATGCCTTATTCACTCTGAAAGCAGCACAGCATGGATATGTGGCTTCTCCCATCTTATCCCTTACCAAAAAGATCATTATAAAAAGTTTTCAGAAGAAGATATTTTGAAGAATGTTGATAACCAATGATTCCCACTGACTTCCATGTTCTCTCTCTCTCTCGCTCTATTTCTCTCTCTCTCTCTTTCTCTCTCTCTCTCTCCATACTATGGAAGTCAGCGGGGACCAGAAACTGTTTGGTTACTTACATCCTTCAACATATTTACATTTTTGAGTGAACTATCCCTTTAAGTGTACATGAAAGTACACTTTCAAGATGTTTCTTAGCACAACCTTAAAGGTATAGTTCAAAATGAAAATTAGCCCATTATTTACTCACCCTCAAGCCATCCTAGGCGTATATGACTTCCTTCTTTCAGATGAATCCAGTCAGAGTTATATTAAAAATTGTCTTTGATCTTCCAAGCTGTTTAATGGCAGGTGTTGCAGTTCATCAGTCCAAAATAAGTGAAATAAAGTGTATCCATCCATAATAAAAAGTGCCTCACACGGCTCCGGGGGGTGAACAAAGGCCTCCTGTACCGAATTGATGCATTTTTGTAAGACAAATATCCATATTCAAAACGTAATAAAAACGTTCTTTGTAATGAATGAATTTCCACCCATGCATTATTTACTCTAAGCACTACCTCAAATAAAACCACAAAGTGAGATAGATAGATAGATAGATAGATAGATAGATAGATAGATAGATAGATAGATAGATAATGAATTAATTTGTTTTCTTCTGTGTCCTTCCTCACAGTCATGTTTGGATACTGTTATTTTGCCTTTGTAAATAACTGTAGGATAGCTGCTTAAAGTTGACAGATTATTATTTTGTCAATTAAAAAAAATGGATATACTCTCTCGGCTCATCTCAACATAACAAAAATACAAAATACATGTGTTTCACACAATAGACATGGCAGTGTAAGAGCTAAGAGTCCTTGCCAGCCCAACCGATCACTCATTAGTCTCAGTGTTTGTGACGATTTATGATGGACTGCCTCATTTCACTTTTAATAATAACCATAATTTAGGGATATAACAGCTCTTGTGCTTTATTATATTGAAGCATGCTTGCCTGCTATCCATCTTCTAATAGCATGAAGCTTTCATTGATTTTTATTCCAACGTTTATTCCAATACACATTTGAGTACTCATCCCTGAGGATAAAACATAATCCTCCTCTGTCAGTTTCTTTCAGCATAATGGATGTTCATTGGGCGACAGAGAAATTATGAATGAATTATGATGAATAGTTTAACATCAGAAAAGGGAAAGTCAGTGGAGAAATTTTACCCAACACAGTCTGGACGAAAACTTTGCATGAATTATATAAATTGTTTTTTTTTACTTTGCAGCCAATACCTATGGAAGCCCGTTGCTGCCATGGGATGGATGGGTATATATAAATATAAATATTGTAGGATATCAGACCGAATCAGACAATCTAAGATTTGGTCAAAACGTGGTTGAGGCACGAGGAGTCCAAATTCCACAGAGGTTCAGGACAACAGGATGTCATTAATCAGACCCTAGCCAGTCTGAAGCAAGGCTAACAAACTCTTTCACAGAACAGCTTTCAACATTAAAACAAAAGAACACTTATTGACAATTCCAAGGAGATTGTCAATTTTGGGGGCAAGTTATCAAGAATAATGGTCAAAAGAGATGCACAGCGTGACCGTCACATGGAAACATGTGATAGTGATCACAAGCTCTTCGGATTGACTTTTCCCCCCACCTCACGACAGAGAACAGACTAAAATTCCTTACAGACATTTTAACCTCTCTGGTCTTCACAGAACGTATCCTTACGTCCACAGAATGCCAAAGAAACTTCATTTCCATGTGAATATGCATCGAAATGACACTAAAAGGTCCTGAGCAACTAATCATTTCTATATAACTCCATATCATGTATGTAAACCACATGTGACTTATCAGGTCTTAATCATTTATTGTGTATGTATTTTTAATTACTATTGAATCGCTTAATGGTTCATACTCAGGTTTGGTATGTGTGAGTTTGAGAATTCATGCTTGAAACGTTTATTCCAATCACTTCTTTGTCAAATGTATCATATTCTTGTTATAGAAATCATGTCCAAATGTATACTCTGCCAGAGCGGGAAAAACGCGGATCATGTGAATGATGAGATAACAGTTGATTTATGAATGGGGAGGAGGAATATACAACACCCCGAGCAAACACGACATCTAATTGGTCAAAACACCATTTGGGGTGTGTTAAACAGCCTGGTTTAAATACTAGAAACACCATCAAACTTTGCTTTTTGTGTCTAGCTTTTAGCTTTTTGTGTCTAGCTTTTAGCTTTTTGTCTCTCTCTCGCCCTCTTCCTTCTTGCTTTTTCGAGTCTTGTTGTTGTTTTCTTTTAAATCATGCTTCTTTAGTTTTGAGCGTGCTCTGGCTTACACGCCATCTCCTCCAAAACCATGAGGAGAAACGCCACCTGGTCTCGTCAAACTTTACTTCTATTTCTATTTCTTTAGTTTGTTTTATTTTCCGTTGAGAGTTTCGTGTGTTCCGAGTTAAGTTTGCCTAACGCCGTATCTCCGAAAGAGTGCCGTCTAAAACTTCAACTGCAGACCACAGCTCCGCGTCGCCAGCCAACGCCCAA
>NW_015506322.1:234174-246609 GCF_001515645.1 Sinocyclocheilus grahami | reverse complement strand
TCTAGCTGAACTGGTGCATTTAATATAAATTTTAACCTCATTGAGGGACTCAATGCGAGGGTTAATTAAGTGATTGATGGTTGTTCAGATCTATGCAATTGCACATATTGCTGTAAACTTGGGATTTCACATTTTCATTCTCTTAAACTAATTATTTCCTCACTTTCTCACTTTCTGCAATGTGTGAATGCGTGTGTTGATGTGTTAGATTAGTTTATATGTCTTAGATTTATCCAATAAAGCCTTATTTATATTGAAAAGAGAAGTATCTCGTGTTTTGTGCTCACAAGTTAATGTCTTAAACTGCCGATCTTGTTACATGTGATAATTAATAGTGTTTTCACTATATTTTGGATATTGATATCCATTGCAGAATTGATGTCATACAGCTCGTTCACTGAATCGCTGGCCGTCTCAGTGATCAGCCGTAAAACAGTGATTCTGTCCTAATTCCCTTACATATTATTGGTGGAGTTCCCTTTAAAATCTTAAATGATTCCCTTTGAGCTAAATTGACCTGTTTCCCTTACAATATATACAATTACAGCTCTATATTCACCCCAGAAACCATGTCACTGGATCCAAACATGCACACAGATGCAAATATACAGTAAACACACCATTGCACCTTTAGATTAGGCAACTTGTTTACATTTTCTGAGGGAAAAAAAGAGGGAAACTTACCTGTACAAAACTCATTCCCACAACGCTGGGTTGTTGCGGAGGGTTGCCAGGGTGTTGCTATGCAGTTTGTTTTGAATGTTTTGTTTTTAACAAGGTTTCTTACTAGCTATGTTTCCATCCACCTATTTTTATGCACATTTTATTTATGGCAACAGATTTACCAAATGTTGCTGGTGTCTTTTGGATTACCGCTCACCATTGGACCCGACGACATTGATGCCAGACCCACTCACAACCCAATGCCCAGTCAAAACCAGCTAGACTGCAATGATTGGCAGCATGAGCCCATCGCAGGCAGTGAGAGGGATGCTGCCATGACATCCGAGGCAGCACCAATGGGATCGACCAAGCTGAACATCGCCACGGAGCCTGAGCAATGCATGTATGACCAGGTGTGCTCTCCTTCGATTCTGCTGGTCCCATCCAATCTCTCTCCCACCTCCTCTCCAAACCACTACTAACTTGTATGTATCATCAGTCTGTCTCTGCAGTCCCTTCTCCAGTCTCCAGCCATTCCTGCCACCCAGTCATTGTCAACTCCTATCAGCCCCTCAGTACCTCCTCAGCTTCCTCTCACTGGCGTGGACACACCTTGGGACTGCTGGGAGCTATCTCCTGCATGAGAAATCTATAGCTCTGCCTCAGAGTGCGACCCATCACCCTGGCTCCTGCGCCTGCACTCCTTCCTCCCTCGACTCCAGCAGTGACCATTGGCATTCAGCCCCGCTGGGCTCCCTCAGGCCGTCGGCTCCATCTGGGTCAGACATCGCAACGCCTTCACCACGGACCTGCGGGCCAGCTCTCTGGCTACACGGTGGGCCCCATCTCCAGTGTTTCCATTGCCTCCAGTTGTCTCCACGGAGTCATCTGTTTATCTTCTTCTATGGCTTCTCCCTCCAGCACTGCCCCCTAGAACACAGCTCTGGCTGTGCACTGGGATATCCTGTTCTAGGTCATCCACTAGATCTCTCCACCACCTGCACCATCTCCCCTGGTTCTTCATCCTCCAGCTCCAATTCCACTCAGTTTGGACCTTGTTTCAGTTTAAACTTTTCCCTGTTGAATTTGTTGTCATGGTTGTTGATTTGATTCTGTCATTCAGTTCAGTTGTATGTCAATTATCCTTGTTTGCATGTGTACTTAAGTTGCTCTGTTTCTGTTTGTTGTTGTCGGGTCTCATCCGGGTTTGACATGTTGTAGCTGATCTCTCTCTCTGTGGATTATTTATCTGTGTATTTATTAAAGACTGCCTTTTACCTTCCTTGTCGTGTTTGTGTTGGTTCTACAACACCATTTTGTGACAATAACAGTATTGTTTTCAAAAAGTTTGCATAAATGAACACCCAAAACAAATAAGAAGTTTTCTGTTTTTGGTCGCCCTTTAGTTTAATTATGACTTTTGCTAAGTTTAGGTATGGGGTAAAATTAAAGCACACCTATTATGCACCTATTCACTTTTACATGATGTTTGAACATAAATTTGTGTTGGCAGTGTGTGTACACAACCACCCTATAGACCTTTTCACTGGCAACAACATAAACGTCAATGCGCATGCACGCTTTTGTGGCCCAAAACTTGAAACCAAACTTAACTTCCGGTAGACTTCCACAAAAAATCAATCAATAACAACAGAGTCCCTCTTGAGCAGATTATTTCTGATAACAAACTAAATAAATAAGTAAGTTACATTAACTAGCAAGTTAAAACAATAGCTGCATTCGACTTGAAGCAGCACTGCGCAGACCGATCGGTGTGTGACATGAAAGTACCGTAAAAGCTGTTGAGAGCAGATGGCTCAAGGCTGGGACACAACAAGCTGACTTCAAAGAACTAGCGGCGATGAAAGCCGACTGTGTTGTCGCTTTGCGTCGACAGCTTCGGACCAAAAAGCTGCATGTGAACACACTGCACAGACTACAGCCGACTGCAAACTAACACGTGGATTCTGCACCTTCGTGAGAGGCATTAGCTGTCTATATCAGCAGCCACCAACACACCAACCAAACTATCCCGACAGACACTCACTGACGGCCCGATGTTGTCCGACGGCCGACCGTCGGCTTGGTGTGTCACGGGCTTTATGCTTTCGAATCGCTTTAACGGTACTTTGATGTCACACACCGATCGGTCTGTGCAGCACTGCTTCAAGTTAAACAAACCTTATGTCTTGCCTTTAACTTTAACTAGTCAGCGCCATTACTAGCCACTAGCTAGACCGATAAACAAACATAGACCAGAAGTTAACTTCAGGCCAGGCGTGTGCATCTGATGAAACGGTCGATAATGATAAAAATCCGCCCCCTCCTTTTTTTAATCCCCTTAAATCATAAGCAGTGTCTCAGAGCTTACCGATCACAGAATCAGTAAAGTGTGACATCACACTTTACAAGCCCCACCCATGACTTTTGGCAGACACTGCTGTATTAGCTGAGACCTTGCCCTGAGTGCATGTTTATCTTCACGCTAGAGCATTTAAAAGCAGCATTCAAGTAAGAAAAGTCTTCTTATTGAAGCTTTAGATGTTATTCAGTCCAGAGAAGTGAGTGATTTTCATCTTTTATTTTTTAATTTTTGGGTCATATAGACAGCAGTATCCGTATACATACTGTAATGCACTGCTGTCAATTAATACACAGATCTAATATAAATATGCCATGTCTTTCCCAGCTGTTTAACTTCACAGACATAACCGACTGTGTTTTTGTAAATTTTGCGTGTTTTTATCATCTGAGGTCCTCTGAGGGGTTGGCATCATCTCTTCTCAGGTGCAGAGATGCACCTGAGAAGGTGCATGTACAAAGTACTGTACAATGTCTATTACTTGTAACTTGTGTGTGAACAAGAATTTAGTTTAGTAGCTTACTTACATGCCATGTGACAGCTGCTTTCTGTGCGCGTGCTTCGAATGTGTGTGCTCAGAGTAGGCTACGTTAGGAGCTGTAAAGGCAGCCCTATTCTGGAAAAGGAGGCGGGGAGCAGCAGCTTATTTGCATTTAAAGAGACATGCACGAAAACAGCGTGTTTCTGCTTCCACTCAAAATAGGTATTTTCTAAATGATATAATAAATGATCTGTAGGGTATTTTGAGCTAAAACTTCACAGACACATTCTGGGGACAGCTGAGATTTATATTACATCTTGTAAAAAGGTGCATAATAGTTGCTCTTTAAGGGATCTAAAATATGGTCAGGCATTCATATGAGCTTTATACTAATAAACAGCCAATATGTTAGTAATACACATGCTAATAAACTGTTAATAAGAAGAATTGGTCTATGAAATTAAGTGTTTTTAGTTGAAAACTGTGTTGTGTTAATGCCCCCTAAAACCTCACCACCACTTCTTCTCCACCTAAGAATGAACTCATCTTAGTGTATTAAGAACTCATCTTAGTGTATTACAGACAGGTCAGATTTCTCAAAATACATCTTTCAGGCAGTAGAGATATTTTAAGTATGGTTTTCACAACAAATGCAATCAGAATTCATTTAAGAAATTAAAAATACAAATCTTATATTCATAGAGTAAAACCACTTGTTTTAAGAGCTACTGTTTTTGTGCTATGTACAATGTCTATTACTGTGAATAAAAATGGTTGTCTCATGCAGGAAATAATTTTTTTCTTATTCGCCCCTCTGCCTATCGCTCCTGTGCCTGGCAAACCTTATGCTCTGTTTTGCTGCAGCTTTCTGAGACTCATATCTCTGCATTCAGTGATATGGTTTGTGGCAATCCTACTTGCTTTGGAAGAAGTTGAAAAAACTCACAGGTAAGTTGATGCCTGAGCTGACTTCCACGGGAAGTCTTGGCCTAATGGTTAGAGAGTCGGACTCATAACCCAAGATTGTAGGTGGGGGGAGTGAATGTACAGCGCTCTCTTCCACCTTCAATACCACGACTGAGGTGCCCTTGAGCAAGGCACCGAACCCCCAACTGCTCCCCGGGCACCGCAGCAAAAAAATGGCTGCCCACTGCTCTGTGTGTGTGTTCACTGCTGTGTGTGTGCACATTGGATGGGATAAGTGCAGAGCACTAATTCCCGAGTATGGGTCACCATACTTGGTTACATGTCACGTCACTTTCACTTTCAATGTTGTTATGCGTCTAGGGCAGACAAATACTGATGAACTCTGTCCGGTTTAATTAAATGATGAGCTGGTCACATGTAAAGCTACAGGCAAATGAGCTCCATTCACCCCTATAAACACTCTACTGCAAATGTCCAGGACTTGTAAGAGCTTTTTAAAAAGCTGCTCTGGTAAAACACTTAGTACTTGTAAATGAGCAGTAACAGTATACGACTGTTGAAAAAAATAAGGATCAGAAACATTAGTGGGTGATTCTCAAGAAATTATGCAATTTGTGCCTGAAAATATCAGGAATATTTATTATGAGTTTACTGAAACTTTTCATTTGAGATGGTTATTGCTGAAGTTTAAAAAAATATATACATATATTTTCACACCTCATGCCCAAGTTATCCACAAACGCCACAATAGACATAGAAATTAAGGGTCCACTGTATAGAGACACAACCCTTCAACTTTCAGATTATTAAAATATATAATTTTTTTTCAGTGGCTGATTCTCAAACTATTGCCCATCAGTCTTAAATATGTGATTAAAGTATTTACTAATTACTAATATGTTGTATTTATAATGTTTCAGGCCAGTGCAAAAAAAAATAATTAATTAATTAATAACAGATTTAACCTCTTAACCCAAATTATTGTTGTTTGTAGTAACTGTACACTATTACCATCACGCACTTATTTAATGTCGACAAACTGCTTTCAAAAATTAGCTTACATTTGATTACTGACTTCTCATTGCACCACACCACATTGTTTGCAGTCAACATTATTGTGCTTTGAGCCAAACTATTATGCAGATTATATGATAACACTTTACAAATTGACACTGTATACAAATAATATACTTACATCACAATATTTCTTTGCTTAAAATATTTTAGAATCCCTCTCTTATCTTTGTGTTCTGCGCGACAGGAATACAATATATGCATACAACATTAATTAATATTCATTTTGGGGTAAATTTTCCGTTTTATCAGTTCTCTTCTAAATCTAAATACATTGTACATTAACATATTTTAATGTATACATATTTTAGTCCCAAATTAAACAGTCCTATTTATTTATTTATTTTCTCTCATCTGGCTTAATGAGCTACACTCAGTGGGTGTGAAACAACATGGAGATGTGTTCATTAAAAGAGGTGTACCAGCAGTATACAGAAACGGCCATATTGATCTGTTGTTTACTCAAGGACCTACAAAGACTCAGTCCCTGTTGCCGCCAACCTTTTCTATCAGATTAATGAAGTGACCGCATGGGTAATAGCCCTTCAGCTGACAAGTCCATTCTAGAACATGAGAGACACTTCTGTCTTTCATTATTCCAGGACAAAGCATCCCAGCTCCCCCACTTCATTTTCCTTATCAACATCATGTTTGCTTTGTCCTTGGGGGACAGCTCTGGCATTGGGACCTGGCGACGACAGTGCTGCTCTTACCCTGATCAGCATAAACAAGCTCCGATGCCCTAATATGTTTATTTACCCTCTATTTAACTGAATGTTAAATCAATCATCTGCCTGCTCTTGCCACCAGCCCGTGCCAGTACATCCATTTCGGTTGCCCACAGGCTGACAGAGAAGCAGCGAGCCGCACATATGTCTCCTGTCAAATGTGACAGAAATGGGATTAGCTGTTTTTCTCCCCCTTACTTTATTCTTTTTGTTTCTTTGTATCCTTTTCATTCTTTCACCTATGCAAAAACACAGAATATCCTCAGATACATATTAGCATATGCAGTGGACTCCAAAAGTATATCTTTCTATTTAAACCTTGAAATAAATGGAAACTTTTAGCATTATGAAATATTTTAAGCAAAGAAAACATTGGAATGTCAAATGAATAAGAAAATAAAGATTATGCACCGATTTCTAAGTCACCAATCAAATGTAAGCGAATTTGTGACAGAATGTGAACAAAATGTCCGATTTTTCGCTTCCACTGAAAATCACAATGCTCTTTATTCTCATTCTCACATCATGATGGAGAACATAAGCAACACGTTTTGTTTAACTGGAGTGCTGCTGCTAATATACCAAAAATAACTACCTCAAATTTCTAAATTTTATGAATGAATAGAAAACACTGCAAAATAGAAACATTTTTGAGAACACTATTTTACTAAGATGTTCAATAAGAGTCGCTTCTCAAACGGTAAGCTTAACTTTAAATTAAAAGTATGTTTTTCTAATATGTTGGACCTCTGACTGAAAGTGGTCTACTTTTACCTGTTGAGACTTCAATTTTAAAGACCCATAAGAGGCTTTTGGTTGCTTGATAAAATGCTTAATTTTTGTAGTTCTGTTAGATGACTCTAGTAGCACAGAAACTGTCTACCCTAGCTTTAAAGGACTGGAGTCAGGGCCGTTCTTAGCTGACCCTGGGCCCGGTGCGAGGTAGGGAGCGGAGCCCCCTCAAGTGCAGGGCGCGGTGCGACCGCACCAGTTGCACCTCCCTAAGGATGGCCCTGACTGGAGTTAACACATACTAACAATGAACTTAACTTACAGTATGGTTCTGTTCTGGGCAAGAACTCCCTGAGCATCCATGCAGCCTAGCATTGATAAGAGCAGGGAAAGCAGCAATAACCCCCCAGGGTAAACAGAACAGAACCAATATAAATGTATTGCAGTGTAACAAATGGTCCACTGAATGCGAGTTTAAGAACCCAAAATACTTTGGGTATATTTATTCAAAAATAATCCCAAAATACAAACAAATACAAAACAAAGACTTGACTTGACTTGACTTGACTTGACTTGACTTGACTTGACTTGACGTGACGTGACGTGACGTGACGTGACGTGACGTGACGTGACGTGACGTGACGTGACTTGGCACAAACAGACTTGACTTACCAACAGCAGGTTACAACATCAATACTCCACAGGAGACAAAGGCAACATGAGGGCTATTTATATCAAGCAATACAGGTCACATGACAAGAACCAACCGATGAGAGACAAGACACATGACTAACACAACCAATGAAAGCATAACACATGAACCAAAGAAACAATAGCAGGATTACAAGAGGGCAAAGGAACCACGTGACGAAACAGGAACCATGACTAAACTCCAAAATAAAAGACATGAAAACAATGAACAAGGAACAAAAAACCCACGTTACATGCAGATATCATAAAAGTTCAATAATTTAATGTGACATTTTAGAAATTAGAAATTAGTCTGATTCAAAGGAGAATCAGAAGGCTGAATTCTGACTGACAAGAGGAGGAGATGGGGATGGAGAGGGTTAATTAGCTATCGAGCAATGCAAAAGCTGGGTGCTGTGATAGGTGTCGCATCCCTATAGGTAGACGTGGATCAACTGAGAGTCAAGAGAGACTAACGTGACCTGCCAGAACAAACGCCATACTTGATATTATCAAAGACAAATGAATACTGTAACAAATGTATTTCTCATTGTAAGTTACAATGAAAGAAGGGTAACATCCAAGTTAACTGGTCTCAAATAACCAAACAAAATGATTTTTTTATGGGTTAAATCAGGTATAATTACTCTTAAAGGTAACAATTGCAGGTTACCATTTTAGCTTAGGCATTATATCAGGTGTGAATGTGTGTGTATAAATGTTTTTTATACTGAATAAGATGTAAGGCAAATCTCAAAGTGAGATTACACAATAGTATCATAGTGTGTAATGAATGTGACCAATAGAAGATGAAGTCATTAGTTCAATGTGCAGATATTTCTGCATTCTTTTATTACTGATATGACCTTTAAATTGAACTGCCTTGAACCAATTGCATGGCCTTATTCAATTAGCCAGCATGACATTTTGGATGTTGATGTTGACCTGCATGATGAAGTTTCTGAACAGCTGAGCATGTGAATTCATGTTTTTATTTTTTATTTTTATTTTATTAAGATGGCCTACTGTGTTGAATTTGACACTCTTAGAATCACAAATACCATATGCAAACGTAGATTACCTTCAAATATTGGTGCCAACAAATCTGATATTAGCAATAAACATTTCAGCATATAAATAACTTTAACTATCTTGGACATGAAGACTGTCTTCGCCATAACAACAGCTTATTTGAAAACGTTTAAGAATTTAAATAAAGCTTATGTGATTCAGTTTTTCATTATTTGGTGAAAAATCACAGTGCACTTTATTTGAACTGAATAAAAACAAAATCTATCAGGTAAAAAGAGGTTAAATGATTGAAAACAGCCCTAACACATTGTGTGCACACGCACGCACACACACACACACACACACACTCAGTGAATGGGTCTCTGACTTAAGCATTCATCTGTGGCAGCTGGAGACAAATGTGGTAGTTGTAATATCTGTTAGTGAGATGATGAATTGGTCCGTACTCTGCCATGCCTGAAAAGTGGATCACATATCTGACAATGCATACTGATGATTTTGTGCCTCTGCAGGGAACATAGATACTTAATGAACAAGAGTTCAATAATGTTTAATTATCCTTCTAATACCCCAAATATAAAAGTATTAAAGATAATGAAAGTCATTTGCATTCTTTGCATTCATTTTTTGAGTGACAATATTGAACATTAAAGTGATTATATTAAACAGATATGAAACAAAGTAAATACAGGTATTACATATAGAAAGGGAAAAAGGGGAAAATAGTGTAAGATTTTACACTTATTTTTTTAACATGCTGCATGATGGCAATAATGTAAACAGTCTAACCTTACAATCACAACATCATTTTATTGTATCCAGAAGCATAGTGTACAGTTAAAATGGCTACATAATGCATCCCTTGCAGTATTCTTGCATTTCATTATGTGAAATACAAAGATAAGATGTGTAATTTCTGTATACCACTACCACCATCAAACAGAGATAAGCACAAACTTACTAATCACTTTTTCGACTGCAATTGATGCCACTATAAAGGAACATGTGGTATTCTGACGGTTACAACAGACCATATATTATTTATTTGTACCTTATTTGTAAAAACAAAATAAAAACATGCTAATATTTAAGCATCATATACGGAATGATACCAAGAATGGATGTGACATGACTATTGATAATGTGCTGTTTACTTAAAACGAACTCCACCAACATAAATTATTAACATATAATTAGAAATTCGCCAAACATATTTTCCAGACTATTGTGCAAATATCAAATATCCACACATGACCCAGGCTCATTGGAAATGTTACTGTGCCTACATTTCTGCAAAATTGAAAAACCTTTCCTATAAGCACATTTCACAGTTTGTAGGTGAAATGAAATGAATATTAAAGGCAACAAAATACCAACAACATTTTGTTCCTTTTCACACAAATTAGGATTACAGGGGCAGATTATTGATAATTAAAGATTTATTTTTGGTCGTTTCTAGCACAATACTATTTTATGACTGTAAAACACTTTTATCATGGCACATGATTTATAAGCAGATACATTTTAATGTTTGCATCACATAATCAGCTCCATCTGTATGGCTTTTCTGAGTAAACTTGCTTGGTAGCTCACCTGGTACAGCATTGCACTTGTGATGTGGAGCTCTCGCAGTGTCATTTTGTAACCACAAGCATGTTTTTTTTTCTCTCTTTTTTTTTCATGACACTGTGCTGTTTAATGAAACTGCATCTGAAACAGAGACAAATTAGGTAGCTTATATTGTCTCTTAAGGTCATCTGAAAAGTACAGTGAAATGTACCCAGAGCAATGTATTTCAGGTTTTTCAGAAATCACTTTACTGAAAAAAAACCCCATTAAAATGCAGAAAAAAGCCATACACATATTATGTTGTGGATGAACTAACATGTAAACATCTTTGAGCATTGTTTTGTGAAAGTATTCAGGTTTGTCAGCAATACAAAGAATAGTATAATGAATCCAAATGAACAGCCCATGATTATTTGCTAGCCATGATGAATATGCCTATCTTGAACATGAAGCTAAAGATATGAAAATCCACTTACATTAAATATAAAATCTTTCCTGGCATCCAACTAGACTTCTTGGTTGCTAGTTAGCAGTTTAAATATATTATATGAGATGAAATAAAAGCTAGTTCCCTTAATTCCCTTATGAAAAACACATTTCAATATATGTAATCATGGATTTTATCATTCAGTTTTCTCTAATAAATTGCTGTTTAACCATTTCCGCTTTTGAAAATCTTTCTAAGAAAATGATGAATGCATGCTGAAGAACAGGTTACAATTAAATGTATTGGGATTAGCAAGAGAATGTGCTCATTTGTATTAAATCCCACCAATATTAACAGCTTGCAAATATATTTGGAATAAAAATAAATATGAGTATTTTTTTTTTCCCCATCCAGATTGAAAATAATAATAAAAAAAGCTTCAGGAGACAGTGTCTCTGACTAGATAAAAAAAATCCTTGCCTCCAAAATCCATTTTACTATGCAGATGATAGTTTTATCCTAATGGAAAAACCATTAGGGTAAATATTATGCAAACGAAGTGGCCCATTTCTCTCAACTCCGTTCACGGCCTCAGGGTTTGATAATGAGCTTCCATCTTTTCACAGAATGACAATTAGCTAACACATCTGAAGGATGCATGCAAGGCATATGCAAAGTTATAATACAACTGCAAGGTCTGCAAATAAATCTTGCTCATTCACCTTAGACTGTTGGCGATTCTGTGAAAAAAAAAAAATTATATATATATATCGTTAGCAGTATGGCTCAACACTGAAGAAATCAACATGCTATGTTTGCTATATTAAAATATGCATGAAGCATGAAATATTCGGACAGCTAGTCCCTGCATGTTACTACATCCTTACACTGCACATGACTTTGCAATTTATTGAGATATTGCATGGTGTTTGAGTACACAACTGATTATAAAATATAGGGAAGACCAGGCTAGTCGTCACACTTTGTGAATACTCAAGTGAATATTTCTTAGGATATATTTTATTTTTGAAATCCAACATCTGTATAGGTATACAATGGTTCTGAAATGTTTGTCAACACTTTCCAGTATTACATGATGGAAGTCATTATTATTGATATTTGTCCATGTGACAGGCAGGATATTTCAAAACGATCCCTTTAACATGGATCCACGGAAATTACTTAAAACACTGTATTATGAATGCCAGTAATTGCAATGTAACTTTGAAAAGAAACACTACACAAACACGCAATACGCATTCACATGACATCACCATTTTCACAAATTTGCATCGCTGTAATTTATGCAGAGACAATATTGGTATTCTTTTCAAAAACTTGGACTTTGAAACTCAAATGTGTTCTCAACTCTTACAGGTTTGACCAATCAACTAATAAGAGCACAGTGCTGTTCTAAAACGCCCCTTTGGGTTTCTTCAACTCAAAATAAACTAGTCCATATTCATTTGTATAGCTTTTCTTCAAAGCAGTAATGTACACTACTTCGGTACAATAAGTAATGATGAAAAAATATGTAAATATAACAACATTGTTAAATCACACAGCAAATCACTCAGCATGATTGATGGCAATCTGCCCACATGAAACTATTTGCTTAATAGCTCCTTGTGCCCATGTTTTGAACAACTCGTGTTGTGCACCTTTTTTCCACTTCAGCTCATTCTGGCCTTCAGCAGCACACAGACACACACACATTTATATATACAGTATATATATATATATATATATA
>NW_015506322.1:231868-234093 GCF_001515645.1 Sinocyclocheilus grahami | reverse complement strand
TATATATATATATATATATATATATATATATATATATATATATATATATATATATATATATATATATATATATTACCATACTGGTTTCATTATTGATTATTATTAATTGTATTAATTTGTTGACTCTCTAATAAACTTCTCATTGTGGAGCCTCTACACAAGGATCCTAATGGATCACTTCACTGAAAGAATCACAGGTCACAAACTGTCCCATTCTTGAAATCATCCACGTAAACTCACTTATTCAAATGATGCTCCTACATATGCACATGTCCCTCCATTCCTCCTCTCTCCATATGCAAACCCCTCAATGTCGTTATGGGCCATTATCTCACAACCCACACTGCCAAGCTTACAAAAACTCATTCAGATTTAACAAACAGCTCACGTGTAGTTTCATATGTAGCCATGCCCACTACACGTTGTGCCTTCTTATAAGTACTGGAAGGAAAGGAAAGGACGTTTTCCTTTTTTTAACGTCCTTTCCTTTATTAGTCATGCAAGAAGTAAAATATTTGCAAAATTACCCAGGCAGGTCAATTTTGAAAAGCCTTGGTTACACAATGGTATATTATTATTGTATAATCTATAAAAAAAAATCATATCAAATGGTGTGGGTTGTGTAACGTCATCAGATGGCCTTGTCCTGTCTGCATGTATAAAATGTGCAAGAAATATTCTGGGGTCAGTGTAAGTTAAGGTAATTTGGCATCATTTGAGGGATAATGTTGAATATAAAAAAGAGCAGAAGTTCACCTATGCAGAAAAAAAGGTGTAAGTAAGTGCCTTGGTGTGTAGTTTCCTGAAAGGTGATATGTGTGGTGTATTTCTCAGCTGCTTAATGAAATTTGTGATGGTCTTAGCAGATGGGGTGGTGTTTGGCAGTTCATTCCATCAGATGGGAGCAGATAGAGTGAAGATTCTGGAGAACAACTTTATGTCTCTTTGTGAAGGAACAGCAAGGGGCTGCTCACTAAGTGGACCATAACTGGTGAGAGGGCGCTTACACTCGTAGGGGTTTATTGACGCAGGGCGTGTGCGCTTCCAGTGGCAGTCCTGAAAACAGCTTAAAGATCATATCACAAAATGAGAATCAACAAATTGTAAGTGAAAGCATATGTCAATAACCTCAGCACTTGAGAGAACTTGCAGCAGAAGCACACAAGTATGCTTGTTAAGACTGTGAGGACAAGTGCTTACAAAGGTTGACTGAAATCCTAGTTTCTAGGATTTGCATAGGAGCTATTCAGTAATTTTAAGGAATGTTCAATTCACAATATGTTCCATTATTAGAAACAATTGGGGAATTTGGGGTTAAAGTCCACGCACTGTAACTATACATAAATGTCACTGCAGTTTCCAGCTTAAATTAACACTAGAGGCAGTAAAAAAACAACCTTTTGTTCCTCTTCACACAAATCATGGTTATGGGGCAAATTATCCATTAATAAAGACTTATTTTCATAGGGTTCCATTCAGAATACTATGCTATTACCTTAAAATAATTTTATCATTTGTATGTATAACTGTTCTGATGTAGTAAATTTGCTTGGTAGCTCACCGTGCCCAGTGTTGTATACTTGCAATAATTCGTACTCGGGTATGAAGCCTGTGAAACACAATTCAAGACAACACTCCACAAAAGAGCTTAAAGGGATAGCATTGTTTACGTTCAGTAGACAGCGCGCGCATGCTGAACGTAAACAATGCTCATTATGTTGATTACGTTCTGGGGTACTCTGCAAAATGCCGGAAGACGGTAACTCGGGGAGAAGCACTGCTGAATAAATTATGTTATTATTGTTTACTTTGTGCATAAAAAGGATCCTTGTAGCTTCGTAAAATAGTTGAACCCCTGATGTCACATGGACTATTTTACCAATGTCCTTCCTACGTTTCTGTGTGTTGATTGTGATCAGGGTCGCTGCATTAAGACCGCACTGGGCCCCAGGGCTATGACTTACTGCAGGGCCCCCCATCACAACAATGATAAATAAAAAACTTTAAATAGGATTTTTATCCCATATCAAAATTATTGATGCACTGAAATTTCATAATTTTTGTTACCAATTTCAATGTCACAAACAATAATACTAGCCTAAGTAAAAATACGCTTACTGAAGGCAAGTAAACAGTCACAAATTAGGCTACAACATAACAAAGATCATAACAAATCGGAAATGAAAAACATTTCATTTCCGAATTGCCTTGATACATGCATTAAC
>NW_015506322.1:229006-231858 GCF_001515645.1 Sinocyclocheilus grahami | reverse complement strand
AATCAACAAATTGTAAGTGAAAGCATATGTCAATAACCTCAGCACGTGAGAGAACTTGCAGCAGAAGCACACAAGTATGCTTGTTAAGACTGTGAGGACAAGTGCTTACAAAGGTTGACTGAAATCCTAGTTTCTAGGATTTGCATAGGAGCTATTCAGTAATTTTAAGGAATGTTCAATTCACAATATGTTCCATTATTAGAAACAATTGGGGAATTTGGGGTTAAAGTCCACACACTGTAACTATACATAAATGTCACTGCAGTTTCCAGCTTAAATTAACACTAGAGGCAGTAAAAAAACAACCTTTTGTTCCTCTTCACACAAATCATGGTTATGGGGCAAATTATCCATTAATAAAGACTTATTTTCATAGGGTTCCATTCAGAATACTATGCTATTACCTTAAAATAATTTTATCATAGTGTTTGATTCATACACTAATACATTTTTTTTGCATCACATAACCAGCTCCATTTGTATAACTGTTCTGATGTAGTAAATTTGCTTGGTAGCTCACCGTGCCCAGTGTTGTATACTTGCAATAATTCGTACTCGGGTATGAAGCCTGTGAAACACAATTCAAGACAACACTCCACAAAAGAGCTTAAAGGGATAGCATTGTTTACGTTCAGTAGACAGCGCGCGCATGCTGAACGTAAACAATGCTCATTATGTTGATTACGTTCTGGGGTACTCTGCAAAATGCCGGAAGACGGTAACTCGGGGAGAAGCACTGCTGAATAAATTATGTTATTATTGTTTACTTTGTGCATAAAAAGGATCCTTGTAGCTTCGTAAAATAGTTGAACCCCTGATGTCACATGGACTATTTTACCAATGTCCTTCCTACGTTTCTGTGTGTTGATTGTGATCAGGGTCGCTGCATTAAGACCGCACTGGGCCCCAGGGCTATGACTTACTGCAGGGCCCCCCATCACAACAATGATAAATATAAAACTTTAAATAGGATTTTTATCCCATATCAAAATTATTGATGCACTGAAATTTTTTTTCATAATTTTTGTTACCAATTTCAATATCACAAACAATAATACTAGCCTAAGTAAAAATACGCTTACTGAAGGCAAGTAAACAGTCACAAATTAGGCTACAACATAACAAAGATCATAACAAATCGGACATGAAAAACATTTCATTTCCGAATTGCCTTGATACATGCATTAACAAATGTAATAAAGTGTTGCCACAGTCACGTTTAAACTGTTTCTGAGAAAAATTAACATGCTATTTAGAGCCAGTCACTGGAAGTTTCACGTTGAGACTGCCATGAATCTTGCTACAAACAACACAATGTAATTTAGCCAAAACATACTCTTTACACTTGGCTGTTTAATAAGCTTGCATCTTCAATGGAGAGTATATTGTATAAAGTATATTGTTTTTATGCTTCTTGAGAACGTGTCTTCCGAAAAATTGCAACGAAATGTACCCAGAGGTTTTTTATTGGTTATTATTATTATTGTTATTTTGGGCTATTTCATTGTGAGATTTCATGTTTGGTATAACGTCTCCTTTTCAAGAGCATATTCTTCAGTCCTCCCCTCCCTTTTTGGAGGAAATTCTGAAATCACTGATGCAAAATTGATGCCTTTTGCCCTGAATGCTCCTAATAAAGTACCTTTATTTCATTCTTTTCAACTTTCATAAACTGTTCATGCACATTTTTTGTCATGCCCTATGGGGAAGCCTATCGTCCAATTAAAGCTGCTCACCACACATCCAGAGAGCACACATGGTAAACCTAAGTTCTTAAATCAAGTCTCTTGCTCCAGTTTTGGCATTGTGAACTGCAAATCTAACCAGTTTACTTTTGCTCTTACACATTATATGTGTGTGTAATTCTGTAATAGCAGTCTAAAGAAAATATTAGAAATAGCATTCATTTAATCCAGTCAATCACAAAGCACATTATATATTTATATATAGTGGGGAAAATATGTATTTGATCCCCTGCTGATTTTAGTTTGCCCACTTATAAAGAAATGAAGGGTCTGTAATTTGTTTAGGGTAGGTTTATTTTAATGGATAGAGACAGAATACCAACCAAAAAAAAAACACATTATATAAAGGTTAGAGATTGATTTGCATTTCAGTGAGTGAAATAAGTATTTGATCCCCTCCCACCACCATGGACTGAGATCCTGCAGTGCCCGCAAGGTCCCCCTGCTCAAGAAGGCACAAGTACAGGCCAGTTTAAAGTTTGCCAAAGAACATCTAAATGATTCAGAGAAGGCTTGGGAGAAAGTGCTGTGGTCAGATGAGACCAAAATTGAGCTCTTTGGCATTAACTCGACTCGCCGTGTTTGGAGGGAGAGAAATGCTGACTATGAACCCAAGAACACCATCCCTACAGTCAAGCACGGAGGTGGAAACATTATGCTTTGGGGCTGTTTTTCTGCTAAGGGTACAGAACGACTTCACCGCATTGAGGGGCAAATGGACGGGGCCCATGTAATGTAAAATATTGGACGAGAACCTCCTTCCCTCAGTCAGAACACTGAAGATGGGTCATGGATAAGTCTTCAATGATTACAATGACCCAAAACATACTGCCAAGGCAACAAGGCAATGGCTCAAGAAGAAGCACATTAAGGTCATGGAGTGGCCTAGCCAGTCTCCAGACTTTGATCCTATAGAAAATCTGTGGAGGGAGCTGAAACTTTGAATTGCCAAACGACAGCCAAGAAACCTTAAGGATTTAGAGATAATCTGTAAAGAGGAGTGGACCAAAATCCCTCCTGAGATGTATGCAAACCTGGTGACCAAATACAAAAAAACGTCTTACCCCAATGTAGCGAATCAGCTCATGGGGAAATATGAATAATTAA
>NW_015506322.1:226976-227544 GCF_001515645.1 Sinocyclocheilus grahami | reverse complement strand
TTCACTCACTGAAATGCAAATCAATTTCTAATCTTTATATAATGTTTTTTATATAATGTTTTTTTCTGGATGTTTTTTGTTGGTATTCTGTCTCTATACGTTAAAATAGACCTACCATAAAAATTACAGACCCTTAATTGCTTTTGTAAGTGGACAAGCTTACAAAATCAGCAGGGGATCAAAAAAAAATATTTTCTCCACTGTATGCTGCTAACTCTATTCTTCAACAATTCTTCCATAATCTTTCACCTCCACCTCATCTTTATTTTTGTAATTAAATCTCAAAGTTAGCATAGATCTTTAGTCAGGTCTCTTTACCAAATCCATTTCAACAGCAAGAAATAGTTTATCATTTGCATAGATTCAGAGTTGTCTCATCTGGGAAAATTGAGTTTTGTCTTACACCACCAAAACATGGCTCTGGTGGAATTCTCACTTTAGTCTTAAGTCTTCAATCTAACTCTCAGCACATTAATAGCCATGTGTCTGAATGGCAAACATATTTGGAGAAAAAAATACTTCATTTGTGGTTACCTTAGTTTGACTATGACAACCATGTTTTTTTTTT
>NW_015506322.1:199262-226123 GCF_001515645.1 Sinocyclocheilus grahami | reverse complement strand
TACAAGAATAAAGTTAGCCATATACCATTCAAATAACAATAAAATGGGGTCTGTATTTTTTAGCAGTTTATTTTGATGAACATTACACAATATAACATTAATATTACATGAAAAGAGTTTACCTGTTATAAAAATATGGATCTGTGAGCACTAACAGAAATTCAGCATTGCATTAGTTCAGGCAGGCCATGTCAGTCAAGTTCGCATCAGCTGATAGTCAGTTTTGCCCAGAACAAAACCATACCGCCAAGACTATTTGTATGCAATACAATTGTAATAAATATACTTTGATGAAAGTGGTCCTACTAAACTAAAGGTGTCAGAATAAATAGGACACAAATGGGACTCTTGTCATCTGTGAATCTGGCTAATCATGAAACAGCTGTGTCATCATCAGAACTAGGACACAACAGGGACATAACCAACCGAGGTGGAGCAAGTGGAGGTGGAGACCCAGGCAGACTTGCAGAGCTGGAGAGACCAAGTGATGATGAGGTTCCAGGAGACCAAGGTGGAGACATGGCAATGAGTGGCTGAAATGGTGCCTGAGTGCCAGAGGACTGATGCAATGAAGTTTGGTAGTGAGGATTGAGGTAGAGCCAGAGGGAAAGTGGAGCCCGACAGAGCCTGAGAGGTGGAGGGATAAGGTGCAGCCAAAGGCCCGGAAGTCCATGATAAAGTGACGACTGGCCAAGGTGGAGCCGGTGGGACAAGGGAGCCCAGTGGAGCAGGAAGGACGTTGGCCCCAGGTAGAGCAGAGGGGGCAAGAAGACAAGGCAGCGCCGACTCTGTCTATAGTCTGAGGTGGAGTTAATAGGTCAATGCTCCAGGGTGGAGCTAGCAGACAGGAAGCCTGTGGTGAATCCAGGCATTGAGGGGGGGTCAGCACTGGAGGAGCCAAAGGGCAAAAAAATCATCTTTGCAGGATAAGACTAGTAATGACAAAGCATTTTCTGTGCAGAGTGAGATAAGTGATGACAAAGACTCTGGATGCTGGATTTGACTGGTGACAATGAAGACTGTGAGCCAACAACAAAGACACAGTGCAGGAAGGAACCAGTGGCAGAGAAGGTTAGCAGGAAGCACTACTCCCATTTCCAAGTCTATTAGCCATTCCTCTGAATCCAGCGCCACTAAAACCTCCACTGCCACAGATGTTATGGCCGGCTCACTCACCTGGTCAGCCGGGCCCTCTGGCTTCTTCTTTGGGACGGATGTGGCTGCTGGCTCAAGCTCCATAATGGGCACAGGCTTGATCTCTGTGGTGGGGATCTGTTGGGTCTCCCGGTCTGCGAGGTTGATGATTACTTGTCATGATTAATTTCAGGTGTTCCTTGTTAGATATTAGTTTGTGTGTGTATATAGCATGCATGTTTCTATAGTTTCTAGTCTAGCTTTGTGGTTGTAAGCCACTGTTAGTGAGTTTTGTCAAGTCTGTTTATGTTGAAGTCTAGCCTCTTATAGTCAAGTTTTTCTCAAGTTTCCCCCTATACTTCCCCAGATTCTTACATGGGGGCAGTGTCCGCTCTAGAATACTCTGTGTTCCCTGTCATGGCCACATAATCTGATCACAGAGGCTGTGCATGAACTTTCTGTGCCCCATGTCACAGCCATGGAAGCTGTCCATGCCTGCTCTGTAATCACTAGGAAGGTCTTCCATGTTTCTACTCCACTGTCTGATCTCCAGTGGTTTTCTTCTCTGCCATGGCCTCCTAACTTCCAATGATCTTCTGCTCCTCTGTGGTGCCATGTTCTGCCAGCTTCACCATGGTGCTCATCTTGTCTGCTGACTCTGCCCTGGTGGTCCCCATCTTCACTAGCGTCACCATGGCCACCTGATCCTCCATGGTATCATCCACTGCTAAGCATTCTGTTGTCCCGTTCACTGCTCCACGCTTTAGGTTCATCTCCATAACATGGTCCAGGTCTGCTTCCATTCCATGGTCTACATCCACCACCCTACCAGGTTCCAAGCCCACTCCTGGAACTGAGGGAAGATCAAGAACATCAGTTCTGAACCCTTGTCCAAGCACAGGAAGTGGACCACAAGCTGTTCTGGAACTGAATGAACCAGGAAGTTCAGCTGCAACCCTGAGCAACATCACCAGGGATTCTGGCATGTACGTCTCCAAATTAGTAAGACTGCAGTGATTACCCAAGACCAAAAAGGGGGTGAGATGGGGCTGGTGGAATATTATAGGTAATTTGTGCCAAAGTACTTATCCAGTGGATGGAGGGCTGTGGGTAATCTCAGGGAGTGGAGTAGTGTGTACTGTACCTCAGATGGACCTCACCCTCTGTTATTATCTCCTGGGATGGACGTTCACCCTCGGTTTGGATTACATGCCCCTGCAGTGGCTCCACCATGCAGATCACTCATTGGTATCTGTCATTACAATCCTTTAAATTCAAGGTGGTCCACAAGCTGGCATGTACGTCTCCAAATTAGTAAGACTGCAGTGATTACCCAAGACCAAAAAGGGGGTGAGATGGGGCTGGTGGAATATTATAGGTAATTTGTGCCAAAGTACTTATCCAGTGGATGGAGGGCTGTGGGTAATCTCGGAGTGGAGTAGTGTGTACTGTACCTCAGATGGACCTCACCCTCTGTTATTATCTCCTGGGATGGACGTTCACCCTCGGTTTGGATTACATGCCCCTGCAGTGGCTCCACCATGCAGATCACTCATTGGTATCTGTCATTACAATCCTTTAAATTCAAGGTGGTCCACAAGCACAAATAAAAAAAAAAAGAGGGCACAAATAGTTGTAGCAGACTTCCGATCCAGAAACATGGGAGGAGGATGTATGGCTCTCCGGCCAGAGTTGGGTGGTGAGGGTTTGTGGTGGTGGTGGGGAGGAGTGGTACAACGAAATTGGCAACTGAAGAGCGAGTGAGGAGACAAGCATTGGGTAAGAACTGTAGATCACATGTAATATAATTAAAACCAGTCTTATTTAGTCTAAGTTCAAGTCAAGTTGTCAAGATAAAGTGTGCTCTAGTTTTTGTCATGGTTTTTGTTGCACAAATAGTTGTAGCAGACTTCCGATCCAGAAACATGGGAGGAGGATGTATGGCTCTCCGGCCAGAGTTGGGTGGTGAGGGTTTGTGGTGGTGGTGGGGAGGAGTGGTACAACGAAATTGGCAACTGAAGAGCGAGTGAGGAGACAAGCATTGGGTAAGAACTGTAGGTCACATGTAATATAATTAAAACCAGTCTTATTTAGTCTAAGTTCAAGTCAAGTTGTCAAGATAAAGTGTGCTCTAGTTTTTCTCATGGTTTTTGTTATTTTGTATGTGGTTCACGGTTGTTTATCAATAAAAATGCACTTGGATCCTGTACTTGACTCACCTACAGTGGACTTTACATTACAACAGTATGGTAACATTTAAATGAATGTGCCCTGATTAATTTAATCCAGATTTCATAACTACCGCAAAAGAGTACTAATTTCAGTGAAATTGTAATGAGCATTACCATGCTATTGTTTAGTATTTTGCATTTGGCGTTTTAGAAAGCTGAATCCTATACAAGGAACATTTATTTAAAGCTCATAAAATGACAGTGCCTTTTTAAGCACAGGTGCTGTGTAGAACACCAGTGTGATCAATATGTTAGTGTCTGCACACAAAATAAATCACCATAATGTCTCTAAAATCAGTCTATTGTGGAGCATATCACATTCTGAGGGAAGCCACATACTGTATGCCAGGCATTTCATGGAGAGAAAGTTCTGGAACATCAACCCATTGATTCTGATAGACAAAAACAGCTGTCAGATATAATACCCACTGCCTTTCATCTCAAACGCACATCGCCTCTGTGATACAGAAGGTATCTTGAAGAAAACACCCTGAGAACAATAAAGGAGTTGCATGTAGCAACCAGGCAATAAGTTCATGCAAAATATGAGGGTAAGAAAAGCTAAAGCAATATGCTGTCAAACCCTCAAACAAATGCATTTCAATCACAGTTGTGTGATGATAAATGTTTGAAATTCATATATTATTTCTACCACCCAAATATTATCATTAATGTTGTTTTCTTTGACATGAATATATGATCTTAAAGGCCACTTAAGTCCACAAGGAGCCAAGATATATGCATCAGCAGGCAAATGCACTAAAAGCTGAAACATATATTTAAATCAGTTACCCATGTAGGCAACAACAAGGCTGCCTCATAATAAGCAACATAACATAATATATGAATATATATATATATATATTTTTTTTTTTTCTTCTTCTTCTTTCCTCCCCCTTTTAAGTATTGCTGAATACAATTTCTTTACTAGGTCAGGATTTCATCTTCAAGCCAGCTGCTTATTCGGGACACAATGCTGATGGGCTCACAGCAGCACACTAGCGCTGGAGTGCAGTTCAGAGCGGAATGAGTGTGGATATCATCAGCAATCCTATCACATCATTGTGCTCCAACTGCAATTTTTTCCCAGGCAATGACACAAAGAGAGAAAGCGCGCGAGAGACGGGCAGACAGAGAATTACAGTAGTCACCTCAGTGGTGGAGGGTACTAATGGAAGTTTTTGGAGCCTTTGGACCACACTGAAAATGAAGAATGAAGGGATGCTGTGAAAGTGGTAATACAATAAGGCTGAGGTAATTGCTCTCAGTTCAAAACTGAATGACAAATGTCTCGGGCACAAAATGAGATTCATTCTTTCATGCTCCTGTGCTTTATAAAACAGTTCTCTCACTTCTCTTATTGCAGAATAAAATGGCTGCATGAGTGATTCAATTCAAATCAAACTCTCGGCCTAGTGAACCTTGGAGTAGTCATTTTGAGAGTAACTTGGGAATGATCAAGTTTGCCTCATTGACATACAAAAATCTTTTCTGCAATAAAAATTAGTTGAGTTTCAACTAAGTACCAGATATTATTGGAAACTTTCGGTAAACCCTTTACATTAGGGAACACATTCACAATTAATTAAGAGTTTTCCCTCAGTAAATTCCTAATTTGACTGCTTATCGATAGTAAGTAAGGTTGTTGCAGTAGTTATGTTTATGTATGGGGTAAGGTCAAGGGATCTAAAATATGGTTATGCAGAATAAGCCGTAATATGTGCTTCATAAGTACTAATAAACAGCCAGTATGCTAGTAATATGCATACTAATAAACAACTAGTCAACAGGGTATAGTGTCCCCTTATCTAAAGTGTTACCAGACTCTCTCTTCACTCTGATGTGGTGATTGGCTTTCATTACCACTGTCTTTCTTTCTGTGTGACTGCATTGATTTGGGTGTCCAGAGTTCACAGAAAACATCTTGAGAGAGAAGAAAGTTTGATGTATAAAATATAAGATTTTAGAAACGCATTTAAGAAATATTGCAGTCTAATATATTGACAATTGAATTCATTGACGGAGAGCTGTTGTTTCAAATATTTCATCGCCTTCACATCACCCCTTTCCATATTTACAGGCTTTTTGATGTTTGCACGCAGCACATATCAATAGGCAGGCCTGCAGCTTTGATCTAACTTTCACCGATTGGTTGGAGTGTCTTTCACAAGAGTGCACCTCTAAGGTAATTATTGCCTCCAGTCATCTTAAGGTGGAGGCTCTTCACTGCATTACAATTGGCAATGATCTATGTGTGTTATGCAGAGAAAGTAATTCAGAATGTTTCTCACACCTTCTACAACATCCTTTTTCGGCTCCCTTCTTCTTCATCACTGACTATTGCCCCAATCAGCAATTAACTGGAAAATAATGTTTAATCTCTAAACAAGAAATGTTAATTACCTCCGAACAGTCAAGATCTGAACCACAGACAAACCAGGATTGGAAACGTAGTTGTGACTGTCATTGAAATGTCAGGGCTTGGCCACAAACATGCGGCTTAGAAGGCTCTGTTTGCTCTCACAGCATACAGTTTGTTTTCAGATCTCATATTTCCAGGCAAGTTACCATGGCAACAGATATATTGTGGTTTCCGTACCAACCAAAATTAGGGAAAAACCGCTATTTGTCTTAGTGATAAGCCCTATATCTGGGAAACTTTAGATTATTAACACCCGAAAAGCTATGATCCAATGACAGCACAGACCCCAAAAGCTGTATTCACATCTCTTTACACCTCGACAGGATAACTATGTAATGACAGTCTGAACAATATTCTTGCCTGATGTTAAAGTTGCAGTAAGCGATTAGGCTTTATGCATCAAGCCAAATTGCAAAAAATAACTTTTCCAAAAGGACAGTTCCCATCTTCCTTTGTTCAACAAGCAGATCCGCACAAAACAAAAACTCACTTCATTGACAGCCTCAGAGTTTTCTGTTTGATTAATATGTTCCGGCTGCAGTGAAATGAGAGATGTTTCTGTTGTTTACAGAGGCTGTCGCAGAAAAATTTACCAATTTCTGTGGTATCTGCCAGGTCAGCTTCGAAAGATAGGAGTAAACAAATGAAAGAATTTAGTTTTTTACTTTGGTGACCTATTCTTTTAACACACACGTTTCAATAATGAGGGCCAATGGCTAAGCCTTTATTCACATCTGAACCACGTTGCTGGTTTCTGTAGGAAGCGAATCATGAGCTATTACTAATGTACCGTTGAGTAAGACTAAACCTATTTTAGAAGGACGTCTTTGGTTGTTGTGTTGCAACACACTATTTGATTGCACCTATTTTTATCCATTCATTAATTTGTATTTGGATTTGTTAATGGTTATAATACAAAAAAAGATATATATATATAATATATATGGCTAAATACCAGACCGAATACTATGGAAGCCCGTTTCCGCCACTGAATAAAAAATAAAAAAGGTAATTGTGCCTTTTTATCTCACAATTATGACTTTGACATTGCATGATACAAACTCACAATTCTGACTTTTAAACTTATAAACTCACAATTGTGAGATATTAACTCGCAATTCATAGAACATATCAGTCCCCCTCCAAATTGGACTTTAACTCGCAATTGCGAGTTTATATCTCACAATTCTGAGAAAAAAATAGAAATGCGAGATACACTCTTAAAAATAAAGGTGCTTCAAAAGGTTCTTCAAGCGATGCCATAGAAGAACCATTTTTGTTTCCACAAAGAACCATTCAGTCAAAGGTTCTTTAAAGAACCATCTCTTTCTTACCTTTTTATAATCTGAAGAACCTTCTTTTGCCACAAAGAACCTTTTGTGAAACAGAAAGGTTCTTCAGATGTTAAAGGTTCTTTATGGAACCTTTTAGACAAAAAGGTTCTTCTATGGCATCGTGAATAACCTTTATTTTTAAGAGTGTATAAACTCGCAATTGCGAGAAAAAAAGTCAGAATTGCGAGTTTATATCTGACTTTATAACTCGCAATTGCTTATATCACGCAATTCTGAGAAAAAAAGTCAGAATTGCGAGTTTATACCTCGCAATTCTGGCTTTATATCTCGCAATTCTGACTTTATAACTCGCAATTGCGAGTTTATATATCTCAATTCTGTGAAAAAAAAGTCAGAATTGTGAGATAAAAAGTCACAATAGCTTTTTTTTTTTTATTCAGTGGCGGAAACAGGCTTCCATAGAATACAGCTCCTGTTCCAAAGAAAATTCTGATTTCACTGAGAAAGTTGTCAGAATACAGAAAATCGTTTTGATCAAAACAACGGCACACAACAGCATAAAATATGGCAATCACTAAATCACTCCGGACATAACAGAATGACAAAGCCAGAAAAACCAGAAAACATATATGACTTATAAGAAAAGTGTGCCCAGTGTAAGAAGGTTGGGAATCAGTATTCTAAATGATTACTTTCAAAAATGCAAACTATCAAAAACACGTTTGGAGAGTGTTTATTTACATACTGTATGATGCTGGATCAAATTTTCCATTATTCAGTTTCAAAACAATGTAGTAACTCCGTTGAAAATTACCTGTTTTTGTAAATTGTGTATTTTGCTACATTTATTAGTGCATGGTTTAAAATAATTTCTCTTTACGCTCTGTGTGTGCTTCTGGAATAATTTTTTATGTTTTTTTTTGTAACCTTGATGGCTGGGTTCAACCAGTTCTAACAATATGTTAATACTGGATACTGTAAGGAGGTTCAACAAATGAAAGGGTGCTCAGTTTTAAAAGAGACATGCATGCACAACAGTAAAAAACAGACAGAGCTCTTGTGCTGATATAAGGCAAGAATGAAGGCAATTTTGACACCTTGTCATTTGAGGACCTCGTTTGCCATTTTTCTCCTAGACTATCTAAACAATTTCATTTGGTAAATGCATATGCATCAATGCAAATTTTGAAGAAGGAAAAAAATAACTTTTGCAATTGCCCTAAAAGTTTTGTTCTTTTAGTTTAAGAAAGAGTCAGAAAGGTTTAGCAGATCAAACAGATATACACAATTTCTAATGATGATTTACCACTGAATTGTTGTTAAATCTGTCTGTCTACACTCAGCAACCTTAATTTATTATCCTGAATAACTATATACCCAACCTTAAATGAACCCAACCCCAAACTCATGCTCACAAACCTTGCATAAACTTAACTGGATTGTCACTGCGACAAAACTGGAAAACTGGCAATAGTAAAAAATTAGTGCATATCAAAACATTTTGTATCTCATAGGCATTCATTTCAGTGCACATTAACAAAACAACATTGGAAATTATTGAGGGATTTCAGTTGTGAAGATCAGTCAACTGACTGTCTTCAGTATAGCTCAGCAGTGCCTTATTCACATTACAGACACAGGATGATATATTAAATTGGATTAAAGCATTTGAGCAATCTGGCACATTATACAGTACAAAGTGCATACCCCTAGACTCAATGAAGATTAATTTAAGTTCAATAATGGTTCTGTCCCACACAGGAGGACACTTTCAATATCAAGCTCAACTTTTTATTGACTAGGGGATATTTCATTATGATAAGCATGGGCAATCAAATGTGTCATTCAGGAATTTTAATTAATTAATTTAAACACTATTCCACTCCACTAGAAATAAATAGTAAAGGAGTGAGAAATTATATCTTAAATGTGTAGGTTTTGGGAATAATTGTGCATAATAAAATGGGCAACTTATTCTTCATCATTCAACTCATGATGAATAATGTAAGATATTTCTTCTTCCTTTATTTAAAATGTCTTTAAATACATCACTTCCACATATTCTCTTGACTCAATAATTGTATTAATGAGTTGAGAAAAGCAAGTTATTGAGGTGGCCATCTAGGAGGATTTGAATGGTGTGTGTTCACAACATACATTCCTCAATAATTTCCAACTCCAGATCGATTCCAATTACAGAAATATCGTCTACCCTCAAACTAAATTATCAAACTGAAATAAGAAAATGCATTGTTATTTATTTTTATTTATAAATTACTTTTTTTCACAGCTGAATAAGTTTTTTTTCATATCTGTTACTATACAATCCAAAACAAACAAATAAATAATGAAGTCGAGAGAAAGGTATAATGCACATATTTCATTCAATACTGTGTATATACATTTGTGCTCATAAGTTTACAAAATGTTAATAATTGAAACAAAATAAGAGGGATCATGAAAATTGCATGCTATTTTTTTATTTAGTACTGTCCTGAATAAGCTGTTTCACATAACAGATGTTTACATATACTCCAGAAGACAAAATAATAACTGAATTTATAAAAATTACCTCATTCAAAAGTTTACATATCCATGAATCTAAGTGCTATGCATCATTTCTTAGATGATCCACAACTGTTTTTATATGTTGTGATAGTTGTTCATGAGTCCCTTGTTGGTCCTGAGCAGTTCAACTGCCTGCTGTTCTTTAGAAAAATCCTCCAGCTTCTGCACATTCTTTGGTTTTCCAGCATCTTCTGCATATGTGAACCCTTTACAAAAGTGACTGTATGATTTTGAGATCCATATTTTCACACTGAGGACAACTTAGGGACTCAAACACAACTATTACAAAAGGTGAAAAGATTTACTTGTGATCAAGAAGGCAACACAATGCATTAAGTGCCTGTAAACTTTTGAACAGGATGATGATGTGTAAATTATTCTGATTTTGTTTAATGATCATATTCTTGAGGATACCCTCAATTGTCCTCAGTGTTAAGAGATGGATTTCAAAATCATACAGTCAATGTTGGAAAGGGTTCAAATATGCAGAATATGCTGGAAAACCAAAGCATGTTCAGGAGCTGTAGGATATTTCTGAAGAATAGCAAGCAACTGAACTTCAGGACAAACAAGGGACTCATGAACAACTATCATAAAACATAAATATAGTTGTGGATCATCCAGGAAACTACACACAGTATTAAGATTCATGGGTATGTAATCTTTTGAACGGGGTCTGTTACAGTTCGACTCACAACTGCATCAAAAGAAGGCGTGAAATAAGTGAAATAAGTTACAAAAAAATATATTTTATTATAAATCTCTAGGGGAAAAATTGAAGAAAATAAAGGAAACAATCAAAAGGCCGACGTTCTCATCCATGGCCACAGAAGAAAATAGTGAGGATCTGGTGGAGGAGAAGTTCTAAAACAAGGACACCGGCCACCTGTGCCCATTCCTGCAAAAGCAAGAAAAAACAACAGAGCAACTCCACACATGCTAGTTAGCAAAACAGCGGGCATCCACAAGATGACAAACAGGAAACAAAACAGAAACTTCAAAACACGGCAAGACCGTGACACCTCCCCTAAAAAAGGAGGACCTTACCTAAGGGCCGTATCTATTATCCCATTTCAGGTCAGACTACAAAGATAAACAAATAGCATTGTACATAAATGTAATCCCATCACCAGCAGTTAATTACAGCAATCATTTAGTACTCAGCCATAATCATCTCTTTGTCTCACTCTTAGCATTTCTCTCTCCAGCAATTCTTGGTGCTTAAGAAAAGCAATATTTAAGGTGAAAGAAACACAGAAAGAACAAAGACACAAGGTTGTTAATCACCACAAGGAGCACGGAACAGAGTGTCAGCCAGGATATTATCCACGCCCGTATATGGCAAATATCTAAAGAGTAGGGCAGTAAAAATAGAGACCATCGAACCAGGCGTTGGTTGGGGCTCTATAAAGAATGTAAAAAAGTCAGTGGATTATGGTCAGAGAATACCACAATAGGAGCAGTACCACTAGACAAATAAACATCAAAATGTTGTAATGCCTAAATCAATGCTAATGTCTCCTTCTCAATTGTTGAATAATGTACTTGATGAGAATTACATTTACGAGAAAAATAACTGACTGGATGGTCTACACCAATTTTAACAGTCTGTAATAATACAGCGCCAGCACCAACTTGGCTAGCATCCACTTGGACCCAAAACGTGGTGCAGCCAGAACGGGTCCAGTGCTAAGCAACCTCTTCTCATTTTCTCAAATCTTACTTTTGTTTTCAACAGACCAGTTAAAGGTGCCACTACTGATTAGATTACTGATAGAATTTTGGACAAAAACTCCTATAATATCCTACCATTCCTAAGAAACGCATCAGTTCCCCTTCGGGAACTCGAGCTGCATCGGAAAACGCTAGGGGAACGCCTTCAGCGATACCAAGCTCTGAATCATATGTGTAATCAGTCGAACAATGGGCGAGACGTCCGCGGCGGGTGACGTCATGACCAGGAAGCTTTAAAAGCACGTGAGGTGCCGCCGGCGCTAGCTTTCTGTCATTCAGCGAAGCTCTCTGTGTGTGTCGGTCACGATTTATGTTCTGTGAGTCTTATTTATTGTTGTCTGTCCAAAAAAGTGCACAAGCATTCAATATAAGCTCCAGCAGAGAAAGAAAAGTAATGTCTAAGCAAAAGACAAAAAAGGGTGAAAGTAGTTACAGACTGTGTGTTCCTCCCTGCCCACGCTACATCACGAGCGGGGATACACACAGTTTGTGCGTGGTGTGCTTGGGAGCGGAGCACGCGGCGTTGGCTCTCGAGAGGGCTGACTGTCCGCATTGTGAGCAGTTGCCACTGCGTTGGAACGTCCCAGGTTACGTATGTAACCATGGTTCCCCGAGGGAACGAGACGCTGCGTCGCAAGGCCATACTTCCGGCATCCCTACCAGAGCTTGCTTCACTCCTAAGAAGCTAGCGCCGGCGGCACCTCACGTGCTTTTAAAGCTTCCTGGTCATGACGTCCCCCGCCACGGACGTCTCGCCCATCGTTCGACTGATTACACATATGATTCAGAGCTTGGTATCGCTGAAGGCATTCCCCTAGCGTTTTCCGACGCAGCGTCTCGTTCCCTCGGGGAACCTTGGTTACATACGTAACCTGGGACGTTCTTGCTTAGTACTGGGTGGAGGGAAATTATCAATGGCCAGAATCTTAGCCCACACAGGACGTACCACACCCTGTCCCTCTACCTTGCCCAACTAGGTTACTGTGGCCCTGGCGAAACACACTTCGCCAAGTTAACGGTTAATCGAGCCTCAGCAAGGACTTCGAACAGGTCTTGGATGTGGCAAAGATGTTGTTCCCAGGTTTGACTATAAACCACAACATCATCCAAGTATACAGCCCATCCTCTAAACCAGATGTTACCTGGTTCATAAGGCATTGGAAAGTGGCAGGTGCGTTTCTAAGGCCAAAATTCATCAAAGAGTAAGAATATAGGCCTAATGAAGTGATAAATGCAGAAATCTCTTGAGCATGAGGAGTCAGAGGTACTTTCCAGTAACCCTTTATAGGTCAAATTTACTGATTTACATAGGTGGCAGAACCAATCTGGTCTATACAGTCCTCCATGCGTGGTAGAAGGAAATAATCAGGTTTTGTGATATTATTTAACTTACGGTAGTCTGGACAGAAATGGTACGTACCATCTGGCTTACCAACTAGTAAACACGGAGATGCCCAGCTAGAAGAGGACGGCTTTGCGATATTATGTTCTAACGTGTTTAATTTTGGATTTTACATAATGCTGCTTATCCAATGAGACACAATAGAAACGCTGACATACAGGTTTGGCTTCTCCAACATCTAAGTCATGCGCTATTAGATGAGTCCGAGTAGGAGCATCTGAAAATAAAACAGAAAACTCAGAAATTAAGGACATCAGCTCAGCTCTTTGTTGATCAGGTAAATGTTTCACAAACTGCTCCAAATTAGCTAGTGTCTCAGAATTTCAGCATGGCTGTAAATGACAATCATCAGGTGTCTCAACATCTTCTGGCACAGCTGTCACTGGAAAAGAATTAGCAGCCACAGCAACAACGACTGGAATCACCTCAGCTACAACCGATCAATTACAAAATTGTTTTAAAGGGGTCATATGATGCAATTTCAAAATTTCCTTTCTCTTTGGAGTGTTACAAGCTGTTAGTGCATAGATAAGATCCCTAAAGTTGCAAAGACTAAAGTCTCAAACCCAGAGATATTCTTTATAAAAGTTAAGACTCATCCACATCCTCCTAAAATGCCTCGTTTAAACACGCCCCCACGTCTACGTCACTGTGTAGGAAGATTTGCATAACACCGCCCAAATGTTCACGCAAAGAAAGAAGGGGTAACTTTTTATTTTCGCTGTAGTATTGTTGTTGCCGCCGCCACCATGTCGTGGAGACGCTATGTGTTTCATTGTGAAAGCGAAACTACTTTGTTTGGCATTCCAAAAGAGGACGATATTTCACTGTGGACGAAGCGGGGTCCGGCCCGGGGTCATCCCTGGTGGTTGCCGCAAGCCCGCCATGAGTTTTGAGCAGTGTAGAGTAGCGCTTGTTGTTTGTTGTTTCTCCGATCACAAATGCAGACACGGTTTTATGTTTACGCGGCGCGATACGCAACGCAACGTAACGCATAAAAAGACAGTATAAGTCATTATAATAAGTAATTATGTCCCCACTGGATGCAACAAATGCCTCGTTTATAATGGGTTTTAATGTTTTTGTCTCCTCGCTCCGGGCGGGAGACGGCATCACAGTATGGTAAGGGGTGTAACATTTCTGTCACACGCTTGTGGTATTCAGCCAATCACAACGCACTGGATAGCTAGCCAATCAGCATACACCTTGCTTTTCAGAACGATGAGCTTTGAAAAAATGTACGCGTTTCAGAAAGTCGGGGGATAGAGGAGCAACAATAATGTACATTATGTGGGAAATAATGTGTTTTTTGAACCTTAAACCACATAAACACATTGCATTACACCAAATACACAACATAATGTTCTTTTTAGCAACGTCATATGACCCCTTTAATAGATTAGCATGGCACAACTGAGTCCGTCTTTTATGTTCAGGTGTAGAAATCAAGTAATTCTGATCAGATACTTTACGAACCACAGTATAAGGACCAGGAAACTTATCACTGAAAGGGGACTCCTTGAAACCTGATCACCAGGACAAAACTCACGGGACTGTCTACTTGTCAAACCAGCACTTCATTATCTTTTGCTTTTTCAACAAATTATCTTTAGTCATCTCTCCTGCTAAAAACAACTGCCTTCGAAAACCATTTACATAATGTAACAAACTCACTGGTGGTTCTTCCTCCTGTAACAAATCATGAAGTATTGCCAGTGGTCCACGTACTTTTGTGCCCAAAACTCAAAACACATTTGAAAAACTCAAAAACTAATTTGGGATAAACCCTAAACTGTCCTGCAACACCTCCCGAGTCACCAGCAACAACTATGGTAAACCCTCCTCCCAGTCACGACCAAGCTCCACACAGTAAGCCCACAACAAAGACTTCAAAGTCTAGTGGACTTTGCACCCCTTGACTCTGCGCATGGTAGGCAGTGGACCGATTATGCCTTACCCCAAGCTGTCTTAACACCTCCTGAAACAAAAATTAGTTCCCTGGTCACTTTGAATGACCTTAGGAATACCAAAAATAGATATAAATTGAGTCAGAGCCTTCACTATGGAACGAGTCGTGATGGAACATAGAGTTGCTGGATATCTGGTGCTTTGACACATTACCGTAAGAAGATATGTTTTTCCGGACTTTGACGGTGATAGCGGACCAACACAATCAATTATTAAGTGTTGGAATGGTTGTTCCACAGCTGGAATAGGATACAAGGGAACTAGTTTAGGAGGCTAGTTAGGTTTACCGGTTAATTGGCACATTGGACACGTTTTAATGTACTGTCTAACATCCTTTTTCATATCGGCCAATCAAAGTAACGCAGCAACAGACCATACACTTTATTAACCCTGAAATGACCTGGTACATCTCCATGTGCCATTTTCAAGACTGTTTCCCTCAGAGATGTAGGGACAACAACCTGAAAGGAGGCCCGGTCCAACTTTACATCCTTGCCAGATAGCCACTTCCTAGCGAGTAACCCATCTTCCACAAAATAACCACTTGCTACTTCTCCCATCTTATTTAAAGGCAAAACAGAATTGAACATTTATCTCAAAGTGTCATCCTCCTGCTGAGTTTTAATCAATTATCCGCGTGAAATGAAAGAAGAAAGAACAGAGAGACCAGTAATAGTAAACTTCAACGAATCTTCAGGTTTTACTCCAAATCCGAGTACTTTAATCAACTGAAAAGGGTAAAGCAGAAACAAAAATAAATGTCTCAGAGGCTCCCGTATCCCTTAAAATCTTGACAGGAACTTTTTCTCTGCCCCCAACAAGAGACACAAAACCATCCGTAATGAATGGAGCATACATTTGTGTTTCACTAAACAAAACTGCAAGACTGTGACAGGATCATTTTCATAAATTCAGTTATTATTTTGTCTTGTGGAGTATATATCAATATATGTTATGTGAAACAGCTTATTCAGGACAGTACTAAATAAAAAAAAATAACATGCAGTTTTCATGATCCCTCTTATTTGTTAAAATGATTAACATTTACCATATTCTGCAAGGGATATGTAAACTTATGAGCACAACTGTATATACACTCTAAAAAATGCTGGGTTATTTTTTTTTACCCAAATGCTGGGTTCAGCTTGTTGGGTCATTTTATTGGGTTATTTTTAATATTTTTACCAAGGTGCTGGTTCATTTTAACGCTGGGTTGAGCCTACCTCAGGTGAAACTTCTCAACAACACAGCTGCTGAGAGCACGACATTTTAAGTCCACAGGAGAGAGTGGTTCTCAGCGCCGCCGCCGATTTGGTGCACAATTTCAGGGAAAGGTTTGTATACATTTTATTTAATTTATAAAGTCTTTAATGTGGTGTAAATTATATTATTTTACGCAACGCAACAAAAGGACGAGATGTCAGCTGTGTAAGCAGTGGTCATTTCTCACTGGAAATTTTATTACATAAATGAATTTTATTAGTTATAATACTGAGTGTAATTTAATTTGATGTTAAAATATGTTCTCGAATTTCAGTACTGTTTGTTTATGGGCAGGTTTTGGAGTCAGTCACTTCATCTTTCAGCTACAAGTGAAATGCAAGGCCGCCGTCTAAATTTGCAGTTGCCCCGTGAACAGTAGCCCTTCACTGGCTCAAATTTCAACGACACACCGGCTCGAGAATTAGCATTATTTCGGTAAAAAGCGATTACAGAGAACTGTTGAATGCACCTAAATTAAAATGCTACTTCTAAATATGCTTTTTTATTTCTAAAATGCTTGTTAAATGAGTTTAAATGTATTTAATATTGTAAACTATGCTGTATTTACCCAATTAAATTCAATTTGTCTTTATGCTTAATAATAAATGTATATATATTGTGAGCTCTATATTATGATTATTAGAATATTAGGGGATTAGCTATGTCTCAGCAACATATGCAAAATTTCAAATGAGAGTCTCTCATGTTGTTCTTGAGTGAAATATTATTTTATGAGTCATGCAGAATGCTTAAGTATTTCATTTCAGTAAGGAGGCTGCCTATGTACATTTTGAAACACACTTAAAGAATACTAAACGTATGCATTTAATGACAATACAGGTAATACAAATTTTATTTTGCACAGCAACAAAACGTACTTAAATAATTTGGCAGTTTATTAAAATGTCTAAGATCCACAGTTAAAATCTCCCCCTCTCTTTCTTTCTCTCTCGCTCGCTGTTAACTGTCAAAGCTGTTATGCTTGTTACATCTTGCTATCAAGATCAAGACCTTGACACAGGCCTTAGTTTGTTGATTGCTCTAGGGCTTCTGGCATCTGATTTGAATAGATTTTTATGAAGTGAATAAAGGCAGCGTCAGCATTAATGTCTTCTGCTTTTTAAGTAGATCTATGCTTATCCTCAGGGAAGAGCTATCATCACTGGTAAGAGCATGTTTTCCGTCATTAGAGGGCCGTTTAAGTGATCTGTTTCCCTTTTAGCTGCTATCAATGAACAAGCAAAATGGCTGCTAGCCCAAAAATACTTGATATACTTTCATTCCCGTGCATCGGTTCTTTCTTTTTTTGTGGGTAAGCAGAAGTTAACCAAACCTACAAAAACCTCTATTTGGGAACACCTAAATTTAAAGGTGGGGTTTGTGTTAAGTTAGTCTAGTCATTTTAATGTTTCATATACAAATGATCAATGTATATGCTATGCCCTCATTTTGAAAAAAAGTAAACTTGTAGATTGCTTGCTTGTAGATTTTCTGTCAATATTAGACAAAAGTCAAACAAAACTGAACAACATTGCATCTATAGGAGGAAAACACTGAGCTGAATTTTGACCAAAAACCATAAAGTTAATGAACTTTATTAGCTTTACATTATTTGAAGATAAATATGAATGTCAAATGAAGGATGCGGACAGAAATGGTAAAAATGCCATCAAACGACATATGCCCAATGATATACCAAAAATTATAAAGTAAGCCTTGAGCAGCTTTACTACTGAGGGGGAAAAGCTATTCCTGAGTCTGCTGGTGTGACAACAGAGACTTCCAGGTCTTTCATATCAGACATGAGTAAACAGAATTGATACGTCTTTCTCTGAAGGCAATATTTGTTCTTGATGTCCTTTATGAAGGGTGGCTGGAAACCAGTGATATATTAGGCTGTTTTCATTGCAGGGCCTTCTGATCAGATGTGGACATAAAAGGTGGAGTAATAACATTTCATTATTAAATATTTTGTTGGTCTCATCAGAGATTCAAATCAAGTGCAGAGAGTAGAGGTAAATCTTTAATGAACATTTTACCTGAAATGAAAGTGCTGGTTTGAAGTTTGTGGGATGGACTGGGTTTAGAAACTGCCTGCATCCTGTGCCACCTGGAAAGCACACACCATGGAGCCGGGAGGAAAATATTGAGTCTGTCAGAAAAGAGCCAGTGCTGAAACTCTATTCCAAAAGGTATGTGAGATAAAAGCCATTGTGGAGAAACTAAGGCAGCCAGCAAACAGATCGTTGTGCTGAAAAATAATAGTTCTGTGCGTGTGGGTGTGAAAGTGAAAGTGACGTGACATGTGGCCAAGTATGGTGACCCATACTCGGAATTAGTGCTCTGTATTTATCCCATCCAAAGTGCACACACACATCAGTGAACACACACACACACTGTGAACACACACCCGGAGCAGTGGGCAGCCATTTTTTTTGCTGCGGCGCCCAGTTGGGGGTTTGGTGCCTTGCTCAAGGGTACCTCAGTCATGGTATTGTAGGTGGGAGAGAGCGCTGTACATTCACTCCCCCCACCCACAATCCCTGCCGGTACGAGACACGAACCCGCAACATTGGGGTTACGAGTCCGACTCTCTAACCATTAGGCCTTCATATACATACATACATAACATCTATCTATCTATCGGGCAGTTATTTTAAATATTGCAGCTACAACTGTCACTTCTATTAGACCATTACTCCATGTGGATCATACAGATTCAAAGGTCCATGCTTGTTCTTCAGCTCATTCCACATGTTTTATATGGGGTTTGAGTTGGGGAACTGCTATGAGCATGACAAAAGCTTAATTTTTGTGGACAGTTAACAATTTTTCTGCTGATTTTGATGTGTGCTTTGGTTAATTATCCTGCTACACGGTGGATCTAAACATATACCTGACATCTGGTGCATTCATTTGTAAGTGCATGAGGTTGTTGTGTCATGACACCAATGTCCTTCTTTGCGGCAAACTTTCCAAGTAAGTTGTGGTTATGTACTAGGTGATGTCTAATCAGACTTTTTGTCAAGGAATAAGCTGGATTCAGGTGCAGGTTCAACAGAGGCTTTATTGTACAGAGATTATCACCACGGGCAATGAGCGCCTCCGCGGACAGTTAGTGTGGACGTGGAATCCCCAACCATACAGATGGGTGGATAGCAGCGGCTGGAACAAGCGGCAACAGCGGCAGTGGAGATGAAGCCGGAGGGGCAGCTCGCTAATCCGAGCGAGAGGCTGAGCAGCCCAACAACGAGACCGCAGAGTCCCAGGATAGGTGGATGCTGGAGGAAGCCCACGGATTCCTGAACGCACAGAGAGGTGCGGGAAAATAAACAGGCAGCTACGAGCACTGGATCCTGGACAAGACAAGACAGGACTGGTAAGCGATACTAACACTGACAGACAGAGCAAGGGAATAATCACAACAATCTGACAAAAGACAGAGAAACACAAGGAGCTATAAGGGGAAGCTAATGAGATAACCAGAACCAGGTGTGAAACAAGAGGCGAGCAGAGAAACAAGGAGGGCGGGGAAACAATCATGCTGACATATGCGCACGTGGCGAGCTGTCAAAACAAGCCACGCACTACAACACACAAACACAGAGACAGCTAGAAACAGGTAATCAGACCCAAGACCCGACACTTTTAGAGACTTTCTGACCACAAGACTCAACAAGCTTCCATAATTTTACAACTGTGATCCTTACAGTTTGTTTGATGTGTCAAATAATCCTTCTCACAATCTGTGGGGCCAATATAGACATATGTCCTATTCCAGGTAAGTTGTTACCATCTCCAGTTTTGTAATGAGTATTTTAACCATCTAACTATTTTCCTATCAATTTCCTATCTAATGATTTGTCCAGCTCAACAACAAAAGTATTACTGTATTCTTAGGTGTTTCCCATAGTTATGGAAGACTATAGAAATGTGGCCTGTATTTACAGTGGGAAGTCATGGCTTACCACTTGTTCTTAAGTGTTCCTCATCATTGAGGTGAACTTAAAAACATTAAATATGAAATGGGACATTCTTTAGTTAAGTTTTTACTCATTAGATTTGGTTTTAGAAAATTTGCAATTTTGGCACACACATTTTGTATGAAGATATAAAGTATAATAATAATAATAATAATAATAATAATTAGTTGCATTTATATAGAGCTTTTCTAGGCACTCAAAGCACTTTACATTGTCAGGGGGTATCTCCTCATCCACCATCAGTGTGCAGCATCCACTTGGATGATGCGACGGCAGCCATAGTGCGCAAGAACGCCCACCACACACCAGCTTATTGGTGGAGAGGAGACAGAGTGATGAAGACAATTAACAGATATGGGGATTGTTAGGAGGCCATGATGGTCAGAGGCCAATGGGCAAATTTGGCCAGGATGCCGAGGTCACACCTCTACCCTTTTCGAAAGACATCCTGGGATTTTTAAAGACCACAGAGAGTCAGGACCTCGGTTTAACATCTCATCCGAAGGACGGTGCTTGTTGACAGTATAGTGTCCCCGTCACTATACTGGGGCGTTAGGACCCACACAGACCACAGGGTGAGCACCCCCTGCTGGCCTTACTAACACCTCTTCCAGCAGCAACCTAGTTTTCTCAGGAGGTCTCCCATCCAGGTACTGACCAGGCTCAGCCCTGCTTAGCTTCAGTGGGCAACCAGTCTTGGGCTACAGGGTGATATGGCAGCTGGATAGATTGATAAGATACAAAGTAAAAAATTCTGACATACTACTCTTTTGGCATACTGTTTTTTTTGCCTACTGCAGTATATAGTAGGCAAGTATTTGATTTCAGACACTAGGTAAGAGTAAGAGAAATACTAACAATCAGTCTTGCTAATATTTACCAAGGGTGTAAACATTTGTGAGCCACTTTATATATAACTTCAATATACGTATGTATATAAATATGTATATAAATATCCGATATAATTGGAGCAAGTTCACTTCCACTTATCACCTTCTATCCATTCATCCATTTTCCAAGCCGCTTATCGTGGGTGCTGGAGCCTTTCCCATCATCTCTAGCCACAGGCAGGGACACACCCTGGACAGATGGCCAGTGCAACACGGGGCAAACACACAGACACATATTCACAATCACACTTATTCCTACACACAATTTGGAGCAACCAGAGGAAACACTTGCCAGCATGAGGAGAACATGCAAACTCCACACAGAAAGGCCAGACTGGGAGCTGTCCGCCACGCTATAACCATGCCGCCCCATCAATTTTTATAATTTACATATTCAAATTTTTTTACTTTTTTTCTTAAGTTTATTATGAAAATAACCAGCACCTACTATAAGTGCAATACAGTGGGCACAGGGTATTTCTAATGTGCATTTTTTTTTAAATATGAGCTCTGTGTCTGAGATAGAGTAGGTTATTCTTGTAGAGGTACTGTTTATCTTGAGGCTTTCTTGAAAAATCCAAGATGACAGTATTAAATTATGCAAGACTTTAAAAAGAAAGAAGGGAAAAAAAACAGACAGAGCACACAATGTCCATCAGTACTGTTGCTAAGCAGCAGTCAGTCAACCATGGCTGGGCTGACAAGTCTAGCTCTTCCTGCATATTATGATGGTACTAAAACAGAGAGGTTGTATGTCTCAGAATCAAATCTGGCCATAGATCATTTCTATGAGTAAGCTGTTGCTTTAGAGGACAAGGCAAATGATAAAAGTTATACTGCGAAAATGTGAATCAATACATGCTTATTACATTGCTTACTCTACACTGTGAATGTACTCTTAAGTCAAGTCAAGTTAAAGAAGGGAAAAAAAACAGACAGAGCACACAATGTCCATCAGTACTGTTGCTAAGCAGCAGTCAGTCAACCATGGCTGGGCTGACAAGTCTAGCTCTTCCTGCATATTATGATGGTACTAAAACAGAGAGGTTGTATGTCTCAGAATCAAATCTGGCCATAGATCATTTCTATGAGTAAGCTGTTGCTTTAGAGGACAAGGCAAATGATAAAAGTTATACTGCGAAACTGTGAATCAATACATGCTTATTACATTGCTTACTCTACACTGTGAATGTACTCTTAAGTCAAGTCAAGTTGTCACCTTTATTTTTATAGTGCTTTTAACAATACAGATTGTGTCAAAGCAGCTTTACAGTATCAAATAGGAAAATAGTGTGTCAATGCAAAAGTACAATAGTAAACACTCAATTTTCAGTTAAAGGCAGTTCATCATTGAATTAATTGATGTCATCGTCCAGCTCAGCTCAGTTTAAATAGTATCTGTGTAATCAAGTCGACGATATTGCTGGAAATTAAGTGTCCCCAACTAAGCAAGCCAGAGGCGACAATGGCAAGGAACCAAAACTCCATCGGTGACAGAATAGAGAAAAAAACCTTGGGATAAACCAGGCTCAGTCGGGGGACCAGTTCTCCTCCGGCCAGACGAACCAGCATGTTGATCCATGCTACAGCAAAGTTAGATTGTGCAGAGTGCTCATCTGGTTCCCGAAGTCTTGTCCTGATGGCCGTCTAGGAGACAAGGTCTTCACTGGGGATCTGTCTCTGGGGCTCATCTAGGTCTTGTCTTGGTCTCTGCTGAAATTCAGGGCTGTCATCTCTAGGTGCTGATCAACCATCTGGGCTGGATACGGACTGGATCTGGTGGCTATGGTGACCTCGGAATAAGAAAGAAACAGACTAATATTAGCATAGATGCCATTCTTCTTACGATGTATCAAGTACATTGTGTGTTATTGGGAGTGTTCCCAGTTCCGGTTGACCTAATTAATGCAGCCTAACAATATTTTAACAGATTTGAGTAATATAAATGTGTAAGTGTGTTATGTGTAAGCCAGGTTAAAGAGATGGGTCTTTAATCTAGATTTAAACTGACAGAGTGTGTCTGCCTCCCAAACAGTGTTAGGTAGATTATTCCAGAGTTTGAGTGCTAAATAGGAAAAGGATCTGCCGCCCGCAGTTGATTTTGATATTCTAGGTATTATCAAATTGCCAGAGTTTTGAGAGCGCAGCGGACGTTGAGGTCTATAATATGATAAGAGCTTGCTCAAGTACTGAGGTGCAAAACCATTCAGGGCTGTATAAGTAATTAGCAGGATTTTAAAATCTATAAGATGCTTAATAGGGAGCCAGTGCAGTGTTGACAGAACCGGGCTAATATGGTAATACTTCCTGGTTCTAGTAAGAACTCTAGCTACTGCATTTTGGACCAGATGGAGTTTGTTTATTAAGTGTGCAGAACAACCACCCAATAAAGCATTACAATAATCTAACCTTGAGGTCATGAACGCACAATTGACATTGAGAGCATAGGTCACAATTTAGATATATTTTTGAGATGGAAAAATGCAGCTTTACAAATGCTAGAAACGTGGCTTTTGAAGGAAAGATTGCTATCAAATAGCACACCCAAGTTCCTAACTGATAATGAAGAATTGATAGAGCAGCCATCAAGTGTTAGACTGTGTTCTAGGTTATTACATGTGGAGGTTTTAGGTCAGATAATTAACACCTGTTTTTTTTCAGAATTTAGCAGTAAGAAATTACTCGTCATCCAGTTTTTTATATCGACTATGCATTCCGTTAGTTTTTCAAATTGGTACGTTTTGCCGGTCTGCGAAGAAATATAGAGCTGAATGTCATCAGCATAACAGTGAAAGCTAACTGATGATATCTCCCAAGGGTAACGGCCCTAGTTGAGAGCCTTGAGGTACTCCATACTGCATTTGTGATCGATATGATACCTCTTCATTCACTGTTATGAATTGATGGCGGTCAGATAAGTATGATTTGAACCATGCTAATGCACTTCCACTAATGCCAACAACCATGATCAGATGATAAGAGCAGGTCATTTGTAACTAATGAGAGCAGTCTCAGCACTACGATACGGTCATCTACGATGACTTCTGGAAGCACCTCTTTTAGGAGCTTAGATGGAATAGGGTCTAGCATACATGTTGTTGGTTTAGATGATTTAACAAGTTTATCAAATTCTTCCTCTCCTATAGTAGAGAATAAGTGGAATTGTTCCTCAGGGGATCTATAGTGCTGTTTTCCTTAATCTTACTTAAGTGTAAAGGAGCAACCATATCTAAAGTGCTAGAAAAGAGAGAGTCCATAGTTTCTGTCACATCATCAAGTTTTTCTGAGCTATTGAATATGCTGAGGAATTTAAATAATTAGGAAGATTACTTATAATGCAGTCTTTTGTGGTAAAGGTGATGGTTCTACCATACTTGTAACAAGGAGTATAATTTACAGTTTTAGCTATATAGAGTTTACACAAGACTAGATAATGATATAAGATGTATTTGCTTTACTGCAGAATTTCAACACCGTTAACATCAATTCCATGTGACAGTATTACATCTAAAGTATGATTTCGACAATGAGTAAGACCTGACACATGTTGTCTAACCCCAATAGAGCTCAGGATGTCTAGAAATGCTGATCCCAATGCATTTTTTATCATTATCAACATGGATATTTAAATCAGCAACAATTAAGACTTTATCTGCAGCCAGCACTAACTCTGATAGAAAATCAGCAATTTTTTTTAATAAAGTCTGTATGGTGCCCTGGAGGCCTGTATACAGTAGCCAGTACAAACATCACAGGGCATTTATTATTGACACTTGTTTCTTTGGATAATGTTATATGAAGCACCATTACTTCAAATGAGTTATACTTGAAGCCCGCCCTCTGAGAAATACTGAAAATATTGTTATAAATTGAAGCGACAGGGAGGCCTTTACCTTTTGGACACGGCTCATATTTATAACAGTAATCTTGTGGGTTAAAATAATGTAATCATCTGGTTTTAGCCAGGTTTCTGTCAAACAGAGCACATCTAGGTTATGATCAGTGATCATATAATTTACAAAAAGCGCTTTCGTATAAAGGGACCTGATATTCAATAAGCCAATCTTTATAATTTGTTTCTCTCTATTATATACATTTTTTATTTGTTGAACATCACTTAAATTGTTACTCTTAAATTGGTCTGGACGTTTTTTGTATTTTCTAGTTCGGAGAACAGACACAGTCGCTATAGTGTGATATCTAGGTGAAAGGGTCTCTATGTGCTGAGAATTAACTGACTTCTGTGACTTGAGGCTGCTAGCAGATGGTCGGTTTAGCCAGTCTGTCTGCTTCCTGACCTGGGCACCAGTTAGTCAAGTGCAAACTCTAAGACTATGTGCCATATTTCTAGAGAGAAGAGCGGTACCACCCCAGGAGGGATGAAGGCCATCTCTTTTCAACAGGTCAGGTCTGCCCTAAAAACTTGTCCAAATGTCTATGAAACCTATGTTATTCTGCAGGCACCACTTAGACATCCAGCCATTGAGTGATGACAGTCTGCAATGTATCTCATCACCACGGTAAGCAGGGAGGGGACCAGAGCATATTACAGTCTCTGACATCGTACTTGCAAGTTCACACACCTCTTTAATGTTATTTTTAGTGATCTCCGACTGGCGAAGTCGAACATCCTTAGCGCCACCGTGGATAACAATCTTACTGAATTTACATTTAGAATTAGCCAGCACTTTTAAATTTGCCAAGATGTCAGCCGCTCTGGCTCCCGATAAACATTGGAATATGGTGGCTGGTGTCTCTATTTTCTAATAGATTCTAATAGAATCGCCAATAACTAGAGCACTTTCATAAGATTTCTCAGTGTGCATCCCTGAGTGGGGAGAAACTGTTTGATGTTTTGATCGTAAAGGAAGAGCTGTGTTTTGACCCGCAACTGACAGAACTCACAGGTGACTCACAGTCACCCAGTCACCAGGGCAATTCTGTATGTGGATGGATCTGTTGATTTTCATGCGCTAATTTATCAGTTATAATGTTGTACGTTGTCAAATCCCTGCAGTGTAGGGATAATTCAAATACTCAAATACAGTCATTGAGCATTACAAATAACACCGAATACACTTCCAGCAGCTTACATTGTCTTCACATAGTGCCATTCCTGCGCTCTTTTTGCTATCACTGATGATCTATCACATGCGAATCAGTACTTCCATCGATAAAGAGACTCATGCATTTTTCAGCATTCAAATACCTTCAAGCTCCAGGGATGGATGTGGCTCGCCTATCAGCTCCACAACAACAAAGACGCAATTCATAAATATTAGAGGAAGACTGAGCCAAGAGTTTATTTTCTTCCCTCCCACTGCCTCTCATTCCAGCTGAATCCACCTTGTTAGCGTGCTGTTCCTACAGAGCTTCAGCCACAATGAGATGACATCAAATTTACTCCTGAGATTTCAGGCTTGTTAATCTATTGCTTTGTCGGCAATGGTGATATGAAGAAGAAACTACAGGAAAAAGCGAAATAAAGGGGATATTTGTATGCGAATGTGTTTGTCATGTGTTTAGAAACTCAAAGACAAATAAAGACATCTACGGTACGATGAGCTCCTTAGAGTAAGCAGACAGACAGAGTTGAGTGCTGAGAGAAAGAGACAGGTTGCAGGAGCTGCATATATTACAGCACAGTGTTTTTAATGGGTGGTTCGCAACTGAATAATGGGTTGAAGATCTCTTCTGATAGTTTTGTGGACAGCAAGGAGAAAACAACTATACTAAATGCAAATAATTAAATGCTACAATGTAATTTTTTTTTTAAGTTATACATAAAATGAAGATTTCTGGAATATGTTTTACAAGAAAATACTATATCAATATTTCCAATTTATTTATTTCAGTCTACTTCACGTTTAATTCAGTGTGTTACTTGTCATGCCTTGCATGGTTGGATGTATGAATGAATGAGGCGTTTATATAGCGCTTTATTGTGTATTGCTGTACACCCAAAGCACTT
>NW_015506322.1:198266-198517 GCF_001515645.1 Sinocyclocheilus grahami | reverse complement strand
GTTGAGGGGAAGTTTGCCACACCAGCACTGCAGCAATGGGCATAACATAACACTCAATAGACTTAACCCTCTGGGTTCGACAAACGCGCCGGCGTTTCTCCGTCATCTTCATTTAGAAACTAAAATTAACTGAAACTCAGCGAATACTCGACACACAGACATGAGAAATATATCTATAGAAATCTTGACATGTCTACTTTTAGATGAAGCAAGTCTTATCGAAAACAAATATTCTGTGATAAAGTAATCCA
>NW_015506322.1:197866-198226 GCF_001515645.1 Sinocyclocheilus grahami | reverse complement strand
CGCCCACATCACAGCAAACAAAGCAGCAAGACTTTTCCTCAAGTTAATCTCGGCTACTGTTTGTCTCTGAAACAAGATGCGCTGAGAGGAATAAGAAAGAATTTACCTCAGAAAAAGACACGCTGAATGGAATAAGCTTTGGATTACCTCAAAAAAAGAAGAACACAGCAGCTTGATCCAGCAGAGATTATTTACATGTAAGTATTTTTTTATTAGCCTACTTGCATTAGTTGTCACATAACTTTTTACTAGTTAGACTATTTCCAAACTATAATTCCTGTATGTATAATCAAGTGAAACATTATGAAGTTTTATTCACTGCATCTACTGTAAATGTCTCACGATGCCAGGATGTTTTTT
>NW_015506322.1:194044-195008 GCF_001515645.1 Sinocyclocheilus grahami | reverse complement strand
CACGCCTGACCGCCGAGGGTGCGGGAGGAACTCCACCAGGGTTCATCATGGGGAACTGATTGAGGAGCCGACATGCGACGGGAGCGTAGACCGACCAGAGCCCCGCAGCTGCACTCCCATTGCACATAGCACCCCAGCCCCTGGCAGAGGCATCTGTTGACACAACAACATGCCTGGATACTTGCCCAAGGGACACCCCTGTCCGAAGAAAGGCAAGATCTGCCCACGGGCTGAGGGTCTGCCAGCAGAACGGGGTAACAGAAACCCGGTATGTGCCGTGTCGCCATGCCCATCTCGGGACCCAGTCGTGAAGCCAACGCTGAAGTGGTCTCATATGAAGCAACCCGAGCGGCGTGACAGCGGTTACGGATGCCATATGCCCCAGGAGCCTCTGAAACTATTTCAGTGGAACCGCCGTCTTGCACTGGAAGGACCCCAGGCAGTTCAGCATCGACTGTGCACGTTCTACCGAGAGACGTGCCGAGAGGTTGACCAAGTCCGGCTCCATGCCGAGAAAATGGATCCTCTGCACCGGGGAGAGTTTTCTCTTTTCCCAGTCGACCCTGAGGTCGATCGCTGCGAACCAATCGAAAGGACAGACGCATTGAAAGATGCGTTTCTGCGTCAACATCCTGAACGGGAGCTTGTGAAGGGCCCGGTTCAGCATGCGCAGGTTCAGGATTGGTCGTAACCCACTGCCTTTCTTGGGTACGATGAAGTATGGGCTGTAAAAACCTGCCCTCATCTCGGCTGGAGGGACCGGCTGTATCGCGTACTTCGCCAGCGGGACCGCGATCTCTGAACGCAAGACAGGAGCATCCCTGTCCAGCACAGAGGAGAACCGAATTGAATCGCATAGCCGAGTCTGACGGTTCACATGAGCCAGCGAGACGGCCTGGGGCACGCTAACCAGGCCCCCAGCAACCGAACAGGCGGGACTAGGGAAACCACCGACGTACCCGCA
>NW_015506322.1:168288-190845 GCF_001515645.1 Sinocyclocheilus grahami | reverse complement strand
GATCATGACCATCAGATGGAGGCAGGAAACGACCGCATCCAGAAACGCACAAGCGGGAAGCCATCTTTAGAAAGACGCCCGACGCTCGTGGAGCTCTTTTAGACATTTGCTCTTTTAGGAAAAAAAGGAAACACTCTTTTAGAGAGAACGCTGAAGCGCCCAGGGGAGGTGGCGGAGAGACCGCAGAATGGCAGCTGCAGCACGCCGAAGATGAGCAGCACTGAATGGCAACCCCCGCTGACGCGCCGTAACACCAACGCCAGCTGTTTCTTCCAAACACTCACAGAGATTCGTCCTGAGAAGGCTCAGCTCCGAAGCGAAAAGCTGATGTGCATTTGCACGCGCTCTCCTTTTATACCCGCGCTGCGGGGCGGGGTGCGCGTGGCGAAACACGCACGCCAACTGTCATTGGCTTGTTTAGTTTACACTCGAAGATGATTGGGCTCTCGGGCGAGATCCCAATTCGTCAGTCACGACTGACATAACGTAGAACACTAGCCATAATCCTGAAGAGAGTGTTGCCAGTCAGAGAAGTTACTAAAGAAACAAGAATTACGTCAAAAGAGCAGCAACCACCCACTCTCATAAACCTTTGCAAATTATGTCACATAGTCTACACTCTCATTATAGGTGTCCTTTTTATATCTAAATATTTTGCAGTAAATGTATAGCCATTGACAATTATTGACCGTATGAGAATGGTCTCATAAATGTAAAGTATGTAGTCTTGTACCTTCATCTATTTTATTTTCAAATACTCTTATCCTTCAAATCAAGGGTTGTGATATTGCAATTCATCTTGAAGCTGGCTAAAGCTGGTCTAAGTTGTAAGGCAGCAGTTTGTTTATTTTCCCCAGACTGCAGATGCCACCAAATTCAGGGCAATTTCTAGTATGCTGAATGAGATCATGAAAAACAAATGCCTCAGTCTCGCTTTCCACAAGCTTCCTACACACTGTCTATTTATCACTGCAGCTGATAGAGATAAAAGATGGCCGGAGTGTCTTGTTACTGTGGTGGGGAAACAGAGCTCATACATTACCAGACTTGTGTAAAATGTCTGAACTAATGGTTATGTCTGAGGCTGGCATTGCTTTAACAGGAAAACTACTGTCATTGGAGTCACTATACTGTATGTAGTTTAGTTTCACTTTATGGAGAAAAAGAGGAGCGTTGCATTACATCCTAGTCATATGAAGAAACAGACCCGGAAAAACGTGATTTGGTTGAATTATAATTCTGTGCTGAGTGGTTTATACTAACTTCATACACATGTAATCTCAACAAAACATGCACAAACAGAAAAATAAACGGCCAGCCCAATAAACGCTTATTACTCATCAAGCATGTTTAAATGTAAAACTAAAACATGGGATGGTTTTATTATATATCTACAGAAAACATGGACATTTATCATTTTATGCCAAATGGATATGCCAGTTTGCCAGATGTTTGCAACTCTTCAGTGGTAGTAACCTGCAGCAAACCTTTGCCATTAGAGCAAACTGTTCAGTTTTGTCAAACAGTTTTTTGGCAAACATTTGGCATTTATCTGCCACAACTGGCACACATTTTGTTGAACATACTGGCAAACAATTTTGTGGCAAACCTGCAGAAACAATGAACAATCCAGCGTAGTAGTCAAACTCTCATTATGAACCATGTTTAATCAAACAACTTTTACCAAAACTTTTTTTATTTATTCTTCTTTTTGTTTTTTAAATGACACAAATATTTCACTCAAGCACAATAATCTATACAATAATCTTTACTCTGAGCCCGGGTACTTCAAATTATATCTAAAACGTTGCAAATAACCTTTTAATAATAATAAAGTCTTATCAGTACTGAGGGGAGTTTTGTCTACGATTCAGTTGAAAGTAAAATGCACAACATGAGTAGCTAATGATGAGTAGCTAATGACCTTGCACTTCCATTATTCATGTAGCTTTGAAGATATGTCATCTCTCTACAATTCACACAAAATTGTTAAAACAACATATGAAAAGTGCTAAATAAATGCAAGCTGTATTCCTCATTCCTCGACAACTCGTGACAGAAACACTGTCCAAAAGCGACACCCACAGGTAAAGTTACAGCGGAGGCTTGCCTCCCTTCGGTCCATTGACTTTCTACAGAGACCCCAAACCGTGCCGTGACTTTTCTGGATGCTCATTGAGATGAATGGGGGAAAGTCACGTGAGAGGAGGCAATGTCTCCATCGCGCTATAATTGGATATGATCGGTTAAGTTTGGATGTGATTGGTTCGTGTGATAAATCCCACCTCCTTTTTTCATGCGAGCTCTTGGTCTGAATGAAGAAAATTATGCCGTTGTTGCCATTGGACTTCTTCAATGTCTAACATGATCACAGATACGACTACTTTCTTTGCTTTTATACATTTAGTGCTTTCACACAAGGAGTTGATTCATAGTTTGATCAAGATGGGCCAATTTGTGATCTCAGATGGACAACCCCCTATGCTATGCTTGATACATATGGAAGCATTGGGGATTGAATTGGAATCTTCGTTGGTGGAGTTGGCAAGTAAGCCTACTTAAGTCTATCTGTTTGGTTCCCTACCATGGAGTTGCTTTAAGGACCCATTCGACGCTTTACAATGTGGATTATAATTGTGATTCAAGGACAACATTTGGGCCTACTTCAGTCGTTGTTGCCATTGGACTTCTTCAATGTCTAACATGATCACAGATAAGACTACTTTCTTTGACTTTTAAACATTTAGTGCTTTCACACTCAAGGACTTGATTCATAGTTTGATCAAGATGGGCCAATTTGTGATCTCAGATGGACAAGTGGTGTTTGATTGATATTATCACTGATGTGTTTGGTGCAAAATGTGTATTGTTTTCGTTAGTATCATTTAAATTGAAAGGAATACAAGTTAAAGGAAGAGTTTTGTGGCTGCCTTATTTTATTTGTCAGAATTAATCAACGTTTATGTTGGAAACCCACCCAAAAATCAGATATATAACTAACATTGGTTTAAATATTAATCTGAGTTGGTTATAGTGTTTACAGAGATTTTGTGACGATGACCCGAAATAAGTTGACTATTAAAAAGAACAGCTGAACAAGAAAAGTTCACAAATAAACAATATTGGTAAAATCTTACAATAAGGTGTAATTTATTGAGTTAACTAACATGAACAAACAATGAACATTTATTACATTATTTATTCATCTTTGTTTACATTAGCTAGCCTTATACAAATACAGTTGTTCATTGTTAGTTCACAGTGCATAAACTAATGTTAACAAACACAAATTTTGATTTTAATAATGCCTTAGTAAATGTTGAAATTAATATTAACTAAGATTAATAAATGCTGTAGAAGTAGGCTATTGTTTATTCTTGGTTCATGTTAAATAAAGTAGTTAACTAATGTTAACTCCTGAAACATTATTGTAAACTGTTTCCAGAATATTGTTCAAATTGTTACTGCCTTTAGTTATTATTTTGGAATAAATATAAAAATGCATAAAAACACTATGAAATGTATAATTAGTATTAAAAATATTAAATAAAATAAAAAATAATATTAATAAAATACAAAATATAATTATATTTGTTATGTAATATTTAAATGTAAATAAGCACACCACTGGCAGATATACATTTAACATATAATACACATTTCAGTCCCCTGGAAAATGGAACAAAAATGCTGATGACTAATCTTGTTTGCGAGGGCCTAAAACACCAATGTGCACCAATGTTCAATGTGCATGGTGGAATTTATTCAGTAAATGTGTTTCCATTGTAGTTTATGCAAATTTTTTCTTATCGGATAAAAAGTTATCTTTCAAACAATCACTCGGTATCTCACTATGGGAAACGCACCAGGCATGATAGACTATGGAAGCACCAATTACACCATGTCTGTCCGAAAGACGGACCAATCACAGCTCATGACAAGGAGCCCACCCCCTCCCTATATACATATGGCTGTGATCCCCGAAAATGGCATTCTTGTTCTCTTCCCCATGAAGACTTTCCTTCAGCACCTGTTCTGCGCTGCTTCAGTTCACAAACGTACCGTCAAGGTAGACATTGCCGAACGCAGTGCAGTTAAAATCTGTTGTGGACTCCCTACTCGTACAAGTTTTTTCTAGCTAGCGCGTTAAGGCGAGCTAAGATTACAGTACATTCTACTCACCATGTCAGGGTCCAAGTAGGGGTGGGCGATATGAGCCAAAATTCATATCACGATATTCTACACTGTCCAGGCGATATCGATATTATATTGCGATATGAGAAAAAAAAAATCAAGGCAAAATATTTTAACCTAATATTTTAACCAAAAATTGTTTTTCTTTAAAAGTGCAAAAGTGCAACATGAGGTAAGCCTGTATGAAATACATTTTGTGTGTTTGAGTAGGCCTTTTTTTTGGAAAGTCTCTTTTGCTCACCAAGGCTACATGTATGAAATACATTTATGAAATATTGTAAATTTAAATGATCTATTTGAATGTTTTAACATATATGCTACTGTATTCCTGTGTTCAAAGCTGAATTTTCAGCATCATTACTCCAGTCTTCAGTGTCACATGATCCTTCAGAAATCATTCTAATATGTTTTGCTGCTCAGTAACCATTTCTGATTATTATCAATGTTGTAAACATTTGTGCTGCTTAATATTTTTGAGGAAACAATTTTTTCACAATTCTCTTATGAGTATTTGAAATTGTTCTTCGTGTCAGAGCACTGGAGTTCGTCAGAAATAGAACGTGGCATCAGTTTACTGTCATGGATTTGTGTAGTAGCACACCGCATCCACAGCAGAGAACATCACTGGGTTCTATTTGCTTTTGTCAAATCGCGCCGCTCGCGTCTGGTGTAGACACGCTGTTTTGGTATTTGTGAATGTTAAGTAGATTTATAATCTGTTTTACATTTACCTGGCACTGGAAGTCCTTTCACAAACTTGTAAATTATGCTAAGAGCAGAACCATACATTGTTCATTTATATTTTTACATGGCTGCCTGCATTACAACTCTGATACTTCATTCGCGCCATCTAGTGGTATGTTATTGTTACAACCACAACTGCTACAACTGATAACGGAGTGCTCAAGAGGGTACTGCGAGTCATGAGGTAATTAAAATGTCAAATTAATATTTTTCTCTCAATGATTTACTTATCAGACAAGTGGCTGCATGATAATTGTAGTCTTTATCACCCTGCAGAGGTTTCTTTTGCTAAATAATCTGCTGACTGTACACTATCCCCCACCTTGTCATAGCTGTCATAGTTTGGGAACCACCGGAGTAGATGATTTGTGCTTTATTAATTTGGTCTGTTACGGTGCTCTAGGTCCAAGGTCGCAGCGGAGAAAGGTAAGGATGCCCCTTCGCGCTCGTATCCGCCAGCTTATGGATTTATGATCTCAGGCAGGGATTCGCATCCGATGTGTATCGCGTGCATGGGTGTTAAGCACGTTCAGGCCGCGCTGGCGGATGCGGAGAGTTGCGCGCGTCGTGTAATGCCAGCCAGGAACTTGGAAAGAAGGCTTCTGTGGCTGCATGTGTCCCTCCTTCGACAAAGGGGGTCCAACCCTCTCCTCCACTGGATCTTTCTTCATGGGGGGATATTATGGATTCAGAGTCTTCTGAGTTTACGCCGCTTTTCGACCAGCAGCTGCTTGCGGAAGGCGTTGAGGTGGAGGGAGACGAGGAGGATGAGGAGATGTTAGCTCGCCTCCTCCGAGAGGAGCCGGATGATGAGGAGGATGACGCTATCCTGTCTGCAGCACAAGTGTCCAGGCCCGTGAGCGCGCAAAGCGTCGAAGGTGGTAGATTGTGACCTAGTGGAAGTTTGTAAGCATGCGGCAGCTAAGCTTGGCATCGCTTGGCCCGTAACTCCTGGGGATCTGGGAGTTAAACATGACATCTATGATGGGAAATGGCTTCCTTCTCGCCTTCCACCAGCGAAACAACTGCTTCCTGCTTTGCCGGCGTGTATAGCAGAGATGAAGCGATCGTGGGACAGACCTTTTTATCATCGTGTGCCCATCAAGGGATACTCGTCGCTCGATGTGAGTGAAATGGAAAGGCTTGGGCTCTCTAACCCTCCCACGGTCGGGCAGTCAGTGGCTCACCACCTGCATCCAAACAGGCGAACCACTCTGTCATCTGCTAGGCCCTCCCTCCCTGGGAAAATGGAATGCTTCACCGCTTCCATGTACCAAAAAATTTATAAATCCTCAGCACTGGCGGTGCGGGCCCTTAACGTCACTTCATTGTTGACCGCCTATCAAGCCAAGTTGTTGGAGGAGCTGGGCACTCAGCTGGACGACTGCAATCCAAACCTGGGAGGAGATCTGCAACATAACGAATTTCACACGTGGTGCGGTGCAAAGCTGCGGCCGTACCATGGCTCTTGCCGTTGCGGGCGAGAGGCCGCTGTGACTAAATCTATCGAGTGTCGGGTACAGGGAGAAATTCGATTTTCTCGATGCTCCTGTGGATTCGAGTGGACTGTTCTGCCCAGCCGTTGCGGTGATGAGACAGAGGTACGACCTCCAGAAGAAGGAAGGCAAGGTGTTTGACATCTGTCTGCCAAGTAAAGGAGTACTGCATCCTCCTGTACCCCCGCGTCCTGTTCCTCCGACGCAGAACAAGAGGTTTTTGAATGCGTCCAGGACTGCAAAACCCCAGAGCACGGAGCAGGCAGCTCACCTCCCTGCTGCTTCAAATGGTAAACCATGGGGAAAGCAGTCATTTGCAGCGGCGGCTGCAAAGTCCAAGTCCGCTAACCCTTCCAACAAAAAGAGGAGGGATACCTAGGATGCAATCTCTGCATGGGAGGGATGGGCAGCACCTAGGGTTCTCTGTGATGTCCTCTCCCGAGCCCAACATATCTGTTCCCCCACCCGCGAAGATGATGAAGATGTGGAGTTTGGGTGGAAAAATGGTTCTAAGTTGTGTTCAGGCCAGTTCAGCTTCCCCTCAACACACAATGTTCCGTCAAGTTCAAGTGCAGAATACTCATCTACCAAAATAATGTGGTCTGATGGGTACAAACACAAGTTCTCAAGCGTATTGCCACAAAGCACTTCAGCCCCTGGGTTTAAAGCAAATAAAAAATTCTGTCGCATCCAGGCTCAATGCCGAGGGCACAGGGAGACAAAAACTAAATAATAACAATGAACCAAGAGATACATCGGTCTCTAAGTCACACAGATCCTGGCCGTTTTTCTCTGTCCATTAGATGGCGCCAGCACTCCATCAATGGAATCAGTTGAGCTGAACACTCTGGCTCTTTATCAGGAGGTTTGGAGAGAGTGTTCCACAAATCCTTGGGTCCTCGCGACTGTAACATAGTGTTACAGGCTTCAGTTCACTGTAAAACCCCCTCCTTTCAAACAGGGTCATAGCATCTGTAGCAAATGGGGATTCAGCTCCGGTGTTAGAAACATAAATATTCTCCCTCTTAGAGAAAAGAGCTATAAGACGAGTTCCAGTGGGGGAAATTCAGAAAGGCTATTACTCCCGTTATTTTCAAATTCCAAAGAAAGACGGGGGTTTGCGCCCAATAATGGACCTGCATGCTCTAAACAAGCACTTGAGGAAGTACAAATTCAAGATGCTCACAGTTGCAGCTCTCACGCGCACAATCCGTCGGGACGATTGGTTCACCGCGGTCGATCTCAAGGATGTTTACTTTCATATAAGCATCTATACTGCGCCCAGGAAATATCTCAGGTTTTCCTTTCAGAGCGAAGTGTATTAATTTGTTACTCTTCCATTTGGGCTCAGCCTCGCTCCTCGCATGTTCAGCAGGTGCATAGAGACAGCGTTATCACCACTGAGATACAAGGGGCTCAGAATATTTGCTTATCTGGACGATTATCTGATATGTGCTCACTTGCAGGAACCCGCGGAACGGAACACAGATATGCTCACGTCTCATCTAACGAGTCTGGGGTTCAGAATCAACTATGCCAAAAGCCAGCTGATTCCATTTTAGGAGATAGAGTATCTGGGCTTAGGAATAGACTCTGTGGCATACCGTGATATGATCTCAGAAAGGAGAATAATGGCATTTTATCAGTGCCTGGCCCAGTTTCGCAAGGGAAATTTGGTATCGTTCAGGACCTTTCTCCGCCTTTTGGGCATGATGGTCAGCTCATGGGGAAATATGAATAATCATAACTAGTTATAATTAATTACAAATATTTAGATCCGCTGTAGATTTTTACTTGACCTCTCAGGGTCAACTGTCTGTCAATTTTAAAAACTTTAATTTCCTGGTTAAGGGAAATAACTTTCTTACTGTACAATTCTACAAAGAGCTTGTAGCATAAATCTGCATGATTAAGTGACTTCAGGTATGAGCAAACAATGAACAACGTCAAGTGTGATACAAGTAAGACTTTATTAACTACATAAACACTTAAACTAGTCCAACATACTACTTAAACTGGTCTAACACACACATACAGTTGGTATAGGAAAGGGTTAAAACTTAACTCAGTAAAGAGGAGAGAAAATAAGAATATGAAGTTATGGAACAATTTGCATATTCAGCAGATCTACCGCCTGAAGGAAACATCAGATTCTTAGTTCAAACACACCTTTGTAAAAAGGTGCAAATGATACCTAATGTATCAATTAATAAGACTAAGTTTGAATACTTGCACGTCTCATCTGTCTGAAAGAAAGGCTTGATGCAGTCCAAAGGTTCAAGTTGATCTTTGCTGAACTTGGTTGATGAAAAAGAACCAGTTTGAGTCAGAGAATCTTGGTGAATGGAAAAGTAAAGGCCGAAGGCCTGGCACAAAACTTAGGATGTCCTGGAGCGTTGTAGCTCACATCTTCTCAAAACCTAACAGAACAGCCGACTCGGGCGGGTAACATGGTGTGAGCTTGAGGAAGTACAAAAAGATCCCCGCCTTTCAAGATGGGCTTGTCCAATGAGAGAGGCCGGAATCCCAAGTGGGAGTTTTGAGAGACTGGGGAGTTTTTATGACCCTTTGTGTGAGGGCATGGTAATTTGCAAATGGAACTTGAATCGTGAGTATCGTGAGAGATTTTCCCTACTCACATTCCATTAGGTCGTAAATGGCTCTGGTCTAGCAAAGGTGTCGTGGTTGCCATGGTAACCAGTGGCCTGTGGTCATTCGCAGACATCCTGGCGCCCAGTCTATTGGGTGAGGGATCTGTGACAACTTGTTAATCTAATGAATAACCGATTTGTTAAATCAAATGAAAAATTGCGTTTTTGATTGGTCCAGACGCTAAAATGGCTTCGTCGCTGTCCATGGTCCCGCTAGGTTTGATGAAAATTAGAGACTTCCAGCGATGGGTAGCAGCGAGACGTCTTTGTCCTCGTCGGCACCTAGCGCGCAGAGTGAGAATACACACGGAGTGCGTGATGGCTCTTCAACAGTGGAGAGATCCCTGTTTATTCCAGACAGGGGTTCCCTTGGGGGGCGTGTTTTTGAGAAAAGCAGTGACAATGGATGCATCTCTGTCGGTCTGGGGGGCTGTTTTTCCGGGCAGATTGGTAAACGGTCACTGGATGCCCCAGCTTCACAAACTTCAAATAAATATATTGGAGTTGATGGCAGTCTTTCTAGCCTTGAAACATTTACTCCCATTCTTGGATGGGTTTCATGTTCTGGTCAGGACAGACAACACGACAATGGTGACATATATCAATCGCCAAGGGGGAACGCGTTCGGAACAATTGCACAATCTAGCGTGCAAACTGATTGTCTGGGGCGCGGCGCACTTCAGCTCACTGTGCACGACACATGTACCAGGAGTCCTGAATGTATGGGCGGATCTCCTTTCAAGGGGCAACCTGTTATACAGAGAATGAGTGCTCCACCCCGCAGGTGGTGGATCAGATTTGGGAGATGTACGGCAAGGCTGCCGTAGATCTCTTCTCCTCGCAGGCAAACACAAATCGTCCGCTGTATTTCTCTCTCAGGGACGAAAATGCGCCTTTGGGCGGGGATGCTCTGGCGCACCAGTGGCCGAATGTGTTGCTTTACGCATTCCCTCTGCTGAGTCTAATTTCTCCCATTCTGGAAAGAGTTAGAGAAAATGGATTATCTCTCCTGCTGATAGTCCCTCATTGGCCGGGGAGGCTGTGTCTGGCAGAGATTGTCCAGCTCCTTCAGGGAGAGCCCTGGCTGCTGTCACAAGAGAAAATGGATTATCTCTCCTGCTGATAGTCCCTCATTGGCCGGGGAGGCTGTGTCTGGCAGAGATTGTCCAGCTCCTTCAGGGAGAGCCCTGGCTGCTCCCGTTGTGCCGGGACCTGCTGTCGCAAGCAGGGGGGAAGATATTTCACCCACACCCGGAACAAATCGATCTTTGGGTCTGACCCGTGAAGGGTTAAATTTATATGCACTCGGGCTTCTGCAGGAAGTTATAAACACTATTCAGAGCACTAGAGCTTCATCAACGTGCTCACTTTATGGCCTTAAATGCCATGTGTTTGAGGACTGGTGTACTTCTAAAGGAGTTATTCCCTTTCAGTGTGCGGTGAGTGATGTACTTTGCTTTTTACAAAGCTTAATGAACAATGGGGGAACAATGGGGACTATTTCGGCGTGTCATGTAGCCTTTGAGGGAGTTTCAGTTGGACGGCACCCTTTTATATGCCGTTTTACAAAGGGGGTGAAGCATTTGAGACCAGTATCTAAGCATCTGTTCCCGTCATGGGACTTGTCCATGGTTCTGAATGCTTTAACTCGAGCCCCATTTGAACCTCTGGAGAGCGTTGATATTAAGCTTCTATCTTTGAAAAGGGTCTTACTACTTGCTTTAGTCTCAGCTAAGCGAGTGTGTGAGTTAAATGCTTTGTCGGTTCATCGGCATGTCTGGATTTTAATCCGGATGACAGCAAGGTTACGTTGCTGCCCAACCCGACATTTGTACCCAACGTCAGTGATTCAGCTTATAACTGCTCTGATTTGGAGTTGCGTGCCTTTTACCCCCCTCCTTTTTCTTCGTCGGAGGACCACACACTCGCACACTTTGTGTCCTGTACGAGCGTTATGCTATTATGTTAACAGGACACGATCGTTCAGGAAGAATGATCAGTTATTCGTTTCATGGACAACTCATTGTAAGGGTAAGCCGATCTCCTCACAGCGCCTTTCCATTTGGATGGTGGAGGCGATTGAATTGGCCTATACATCTATGGGTCTTCATTCCCCAGCAGGCTTAAGGGCTCATTCAACAAGGGGTATGGCTAGCTCGTGGGCATTGTTCAAGGGGATTTCGGTAGGACACATTTGTGCAGCGGCAAGCTGGGCTTCCCCTCATACATTTATCAGATTTTACCGTCTGGATGTCACTGCGCCTTCTATGGCTCATGCAGTTCTCAATGGTGGGTCTTTGGAGAATTGAAAGGTTATCTTTCGTTCTTGCAAGGTCTGTTCGGCGGTTTCGGAAAGCATGCGTTTCGGGAGTTGGCTATATCATTCCCATAGTGAGATACCGAGCGATTGTTTGAAAGAGAATGTTAGGATACTTGCGTAACCCCAGTTCTCTGAGAGCAGAGCGAGGTATCTCACCAAGCTTCCCTACTCGCATAACATGGGGGGAAGTGCATGCTTAGAATGCCGTTTTTGGGGATCACAGCCATATATATAGGGAGGGGGGTGGGCTTCTTGTCATGAGCTGTGATTGGTCCGTCCTTCGGACAGACGTGGTGTAATTGGTGCTTCCATAGTCTATCACACCTGGGGCATTTCCCATAGTGAGATACCTCGCTCTGTTCTCAGAGAACTGGGGTTATGCAAGTAACCTAACGTTTATCCTACTCATTTTTATAATATATGCGCATCATGGCTTTTCTATCCAGCGGTTTTTTTCATGCGATAATCCAAAATGCGCATTAAAATTGGTGGATGGAAACATAGCTACTGGCTATCGCAGGTATCATGTCAGAGGCAGCCAGATCAAGAGTCGTAAATATCAAACATGTTTAATATGTACAATTTGATTTTGTCTCAATCGAGAGCAGTTAAATAATCGTAATGACAAATCGATCACAATCACTGGAGTTCTGAGCACGTACACCTGACATCACTCAATCCTCATTAACACAGCACTTATAAGAAGACACAGCACAAACAGTCACACTGTCTGGTCTCCCTTGTGAAAGGAAGACTCATACTTATGAGGATGCGAATGGTTTACCTGTGATCATTACCATCTCTCCTGTTCTCCTTCATCTGTCCTTGTGTGCAGGGTTGGACAAAAATACATCAAAATGTATTTAAAAATTAAAAAAACTTAATTTGTAGTGTATCAAAATAAACTACAAAATACAGCAGCCACACCATGTATCAAAATAAACTACTGTATTTTTGTATTTTACAAGTAGCATGTGAGTACTAAACTAAGCTCTCATTCACACACAAGTTTACGTTAAAAACACACATGAGTTATGTCTGTGAAGGTAAGCTGCTGGGAAATAAATCGCATGTTTATTTTAGATCTGTGTGGCAGCAGCAATATACAGTAAATAAATCAATAAATGCACTGCTCTGTTGTCTCCTCTGAGGCTGGGAATCTAAATAGTGTTCTGTGCTCGTCTGTGCAGCCAAAGACAGAACAGTTAGCAAGTTTTGCTCAAACATTCGCCATGGTATTAGAGCTGGTACACAGTTGTCGCTTGCGAAATCAAAATGACGGCGCCGTGGGGGGAACTTACAGATTAAGGTGCGGTAATATTATAATGAGATCCCTTTGCCACGTCACCAAGGGAGTGAAATCAGACACGCTCATTTTCTCAGATGCTTGCAGAAAAAGGCTTCCCAAAACAAAGTTACTGGGTTAATCTTTTTCACATTTCCTTGGTTGGTAGATGCACCGGGGACCTGATTATAGCACTTAAAACCTGGAAAAGTCAGATTTTCATGATGTCACCTTCAAAGGTACTGTATGTAATAAATATTTACTTACTTGTTTATTTGTTTGGACATAAACCCACCATAATATGTTTGCAGATATTTAGGAAACATGCTAAGTTAATATCCTTGTTTCTCTGAAAGACAATGCTTCAGCCAGTTATTGCAGCCATGTCAGAATGTCTGTTTTTGTTTTGGTCTGTGTGATTTCGCACAATGCCAATTTAGCCAATAGGATTTCAACACCCTGGATTGCCAGTTGGTGGAAAATAAAGCATGTTGCAGCCATGGAAGCCAGCAAACTAGTTCAGTAAGAGATCGCAGATTCTATCTCTCCTAAAAAAACTCAGCATTTTACAGTGTAAGGCTCATCGTCTGTTGTCAATTGCACTCGTTCCTGCTGTGTGTCCTCAATTTCAATTTGGCAACCCGTGTGAGTGTCATGTCTGAGGAGGAGGGTTGGGAGAAACAACTCTCTCTAATATTTTGAATTTGGACCGCAGTGCCCATTTCATGTATCTCAAAGACTTACCACCCTGGGTCAAAACCATAAAAGATAACTTTACATGCGCAAAGTGACAAATACATGTTCCCTTCACCAACACACTTGTGGAAGGGTCAGTTGATCTTTTTCATTTGGAACGTCCTTATAAATTGCATCCCCTTTCTGAAGTGCCCTTTATGGGCGCAAAAACACAGTTGGGAATCGTCCCCTCTGTGTCCAGCAAGTTCACTCTCATTACAAAGAAATAACTACTACCATCCACGCCCCCACATCAGAATGCACACTTGAACTAACCAAATCAGATATTTGGAATACAACACATCACTTCATAATGAAAATATTAAACTAATGTCAACATGAAAACCTACTCGCTACAATCAAAAGCCCTGTGCTCACATATATGGCTATAACCCCATACAAAGTTCTGTCAGTTCAAGCAACTACAAAAAATAGATGTTTTATGCTGACATAAACATGGAAAATAACAAAAGATATACTTCATCTGCCCCCCAAAATTGCAGTGCCTATACTACTGTACATGGTTTCTCATTTTAGAAGGGTTTTATTAAGACTCTTAGGCTATTTTGTCTGATACTAAAGCTGCATGCCTTCAAGATGCACCAAAAGTCTGAGGAAAAATGATGCGATAATAAGGGCCTGAGTTTGTGTGAACATTTACTTTGGGTCTATAAATAAATGTAGAAAAACTATGACATACATATTCTGTAATCTTTGAAGATCTCTTTTATAAAAGTAGTTTAACAAAGACATGCTCACATCAAATGGAATCTCAGCCATGTTCAGTTTTAAACAAAGCTAAAAGGAACAGATTTGGATATTGCATTCAGTTTTACTTCATTTATAGTGCTTAATTATGCAACATCAGTACAGTTGTTTGGTCAAGGACTCAAACTCTGGTATTCACAGCTGCAAGCAGTTTATCAAAAGAAGAAAATGATAATAATAATAAATAAGTAAATGTGTCCTATAGTGATACTGTCATGATCACCAGCTGGAGTGCCCATGAGATCCTCTAGAGGACATTCCATCCTGGACCTTGCCATTCACTCAGGACTCCATTTCCCATGCTCCTTTGCATGGACTCATCAGCACTCATTACCAGTTCACAGCTGCCTCATGTTAGTAGGACTATAATAATAGCACACACACTGTGGCTGCATCCGAAAACTCTAAAATGCTGCCTTCGGAGGCAGAATTCCAAAGCAGGAAGGCATCAAGGCACATCCGAATCCACATTCTGCTTTACTTCCTGTCTCCAGAGGTACCTACTTCTGATCGAATTTTGAAGGCAGCATAGATGTATCCTTCGCTGCCTTTGATATCCCACAATCCTGTGCGTTCCATTCCGTGCCGGTTAAGCTAAAAAATAAATATGGCGTCTGAAAGTTGCGTTTGGTGGTCAGTTTGTGTGTAAATGTATATTTCTGACTAACTTTTTGCACTTTTGATGTTATTTCTAGCGAGAAATCAGTATTATAGTAATTAAATATTCATTTAGTTATCACAAAAACTCTTTCTATTTTGTTGTAGATCATTAAACTGTTTCGCTGCCTCAGAAGCCTGTCCGAAATCAGTTTCATGAGGTGCCTTCATGCAAAAACGCTGCCTGCAAAGTCATTGCCTCATACGGCAGCAAGGCAGCAAGTCAGCTGCCTAAGTTTCTGGATGCAGTCTCTCTCTTCGCTGGGGATTGAATGTTGATTAGCTCTTCTGTGTTTCTAGTTTCCTTGCCTTCGTGTTTTGATCCCTGGACTGTTTCCTTGTTTATGATTGTTTGCTACCTGCCCTGACCATTGCCTGACTTGTGGATTACTCTTTTGCCTCTGCCCTGGATGTGTTTGTTTGCTGGTGTTTGACCCTGCCTGTTCTGATTATGCTCGATGGAATAAAGCCTGCATGTGGATCCCCACTTTGTCACGTCTCCCTTCATTACAGATTCCTATGCTGTGTCAAAATTTCTTCCTGAAGGGAGAGTTGAATTTTTCAAGAACCAGCATCAACTTTAAAGCTGTGTGCAGTTCATAGAACTCCGATCAAACTTACACCATGTCATATCTCATGAATGTGTGATAAAGAGAGTGTAAAAAAGATAATTATAACCGTATTACAGGAGAATTCTTTAACTATGAAAAAATATACTTGCAAACAAATGATAATTGCTTTTTATGTATTTTCTCATTTATAAACTCTGTCAAAATTTCTTCCTGAAGGGAGAGTTGAATTTTTCAAGAACCAGCATCAACTTTAAAGCTGTGTGCAGTTCATAGAACTCCGATCAAACTTACACCATGTCATATCTCATGAATGTGTGATAAAGAGAGTGTAAAAAAGATAGATTATAACCGTATTACAGGAGAATTCTTTAACTATGAAAAAATATACTTGCAAACAAATGATAATTGCTTTTTATGTATTTTCTCATTTATAAACTCTATGATAGAAAGGTCTTATTATCCAGAAGAATAACATACATTATCCTGACTCCTGTGATTTTCTTATGAGATAAGTAACAAAAAATGTATTGTATTTCACAAACTGAAGAAAGCTGAACCAGATTACCATTTGGTTTCCCACATTAACATTAATATTTTTGTGTTTATATATTTTATTTAATAACAAATCGAAACATTTAAATTAACAAAAACCACAAATACTTTTTAAATTTAAAATAACAAAGTTAAATTGAAAGCTTAAAAGCACAATAAACATAGATGGATTAAGTGACAAAGAGTCACATCTTGAATCTAGAGAGCTGATTTTCAGCTGTGTGATTTTTGTTAAGACTTTATGATACACTTCAACATACTTTCAATTACCTTACTAAACTGAACTGCCTAAATATCCATTGCCTTATAATACACTAAAGGATAATTTCAGTCTTGTTAACTCCTATCCTTCATTAAATATAAAGAGAGGGTGGGCTGTTTGAGGATAAGAAAAGTAAACCTTTTTTTTTTTTTTTTTGATTGGGTAATTATTTAGGAATCAGGTAAAATTATTAGGGAATGTGTATTAAAGCTTTATGATATACATTACATTATGGGGAAGGTTGCAGGTTCAAACCCACAAGTGACAACCAATAAACTTTTAACATTGTGCTGTTGATCAAAAAACTTGACCTCAGGATACCCCAGCAGAGCTGAACCTGTTACAAGTGCTAAATTATCTTATAATAAATGTAGCTTATACTTTAGCTAAATTATGTTAGTCACTGAAAGACCATTGGCTCAGTATACTCATTAAATGGCTCATTAAATGTCATAATAACAATTAAACAAATAAAGACAGTCTTAACAAAACAAGCGCAACATTTTATAATCTGTGAAATAGAGGCGTTTTCTCTGAAGAAGCAAGAATGGCATTGTCTCCTCAAAGAAAATCTGATGAAAAAATAATTGACAGTACAAAAATAATGCAAAACAAATATTACTGATAACAAATAATACATATATTAATCACATTTTTTTATTAAGTAAAACTGTCTAATAGCGACACCAGTGGATAAGGATTAAGGAGGAAACCGCATGTCTTTTGGCTCTTTTGAGCCCATTGTGTTGTCTTTGCCCATGTACACAAGCGTCTAATACAATTGTCACTCCTGCTGCAAGCTTAATCTTGTTCTGTACACACAGAGATTGGTAAATTCTCAGGTAGTGACAATCACATTTATATACAATCTGCATAAGGGTACAGAACCAAACCAGTAATCATTCTCTTTTGGGCGCTGACAGTTGAGTGCTAGCAAATCAGAGGAACAGAGGTTTGTGTCTTGACTAAAAGTTTCTCTCACCAGATCCACAGTCTCAGTAAATCAGGAAGAGACTCCAAACTCTGATATTATATTTGGTCAGCTCCACCAAAAATTGCTCACCTCTGCAGTGAATGGGTGCCATCAGAATGAGAGGCCAAACAGCTGATAAAAAAACCATCACAATAATCCACAAGTAATCCACACCACTCCAGTACATCAGTTAACGTCTTGTGAAGTGAAAAGCTGCATTTTTGTAAGCAACAAAGGCATTAATAAACTCTCACTTTCGCCCAAAACCAGGCGAAATCCATAATCCATAATAACGCATCATCTAGTGAAAACGTCCATGTTGTCCTCTCACATCAAAATCCACCCTCATATTTGTTTAGAACTGTTTTGGGCTTGTAGACAGTGCTTGGTCTGTGAAAACAGTATTTATGTCATCACTCTTGATTCACTGGAAAAATAGATATAATTCTGGAAGCAACAGTTTTTGAAATTAAAAGCATCTTAATAATAGCATCTTCTTACAAACGTGCAGATTATCACTTCACAAGACATTAACTGATGGACTAGAGTCATGTGGATTAGTGTGATGTTTTTAATCAGCTGTTTGGACTCTCATTCTGATGGCACCCATTCACTGCAGAGGATCCATTGGTGAGCAAGTGATGTAATGCTAAATTTCTCAAAATCTGTTCCCATGAAAAAAACTAAAAACATTTACATGTTGTTTTGTATTGAAAACATAAACATGTTATGATGTTGAGAATAGGGTTCAAAACCCAACAGATTGTAAAGTTGACCATTATCTATTGACAAACCTATGCACAGTAAAGCAGAGATGATCCCCACAGCAGCAGGGAGAACATATCCCAAGCTTCCTTGTGGTCTATGAGCGTAGTCCCTGTGCAGCCTCCAAGCACGATGAAGTTTATCATTAGACACTGTGAGCGTAGGTACTTTTTCATGCATCATTTGATTAATAGAATAATTTCTGGGTAACGTCCTTATACATTGTTGTCTCTGGTGGGACTCAAAAGCGAAGTGTTGATTAATGGGAAGAGGCATGGAAATGGTAATCTCCACTTTTGAAATTCATGACCTACTTTTTTGCACTAGTTTTAACTTCCACCACTTCTTAGGACCTGGGTCTCTCATTTCTTATCTTTAGTAATATAATATTTATGTCAGGTCACCACCATAGTTCCCTTGAGTCAATGTTTTACACTATATATATATATATATATATATATATATATACATAAAAAAAGCATGGGTAAACTACTCATCTGTGTGTAGTTGGCATTGGAGGAGAATTTCAAAATTTTTTTTTTTTTTTTGAAAAAAAATTTCTTATTTGCAATTCCCACTGTGAGTCATGCTATAGGACAGCTTCAAATTGCAGAGGCATCTAATTATATATATGTATATATATATATATATATATATATATATATATATATATATATATATATAATTAATGTGTATACAACCTTACTGTGTATTTTAACCTCAGGTTCAGATATTCTCCTTCATAGAAAAATTTTCAGTGTTTGTTTGGCAAGGTCAGTCAACAGATATTTCCTCCATTGGAGTTAGAGACAATAATAAGTTATATTTTTTATTTAGTTTAGAAACTAAACAGGTAGATGTAGGCATCAGGTGACCTTGGACAGTATGCCTGTTGATCAGAAACTGTGCTCTGCTTTCAAATATGACTTTTAGTAATTGCTGATGAATAATTGACGGTTGAGAGACAAAGTGTTTCATTGTTATTGTTATTTGTTTGTTTGTCACACAAGATTCCTGAAGATATTATATGAAATAGTTATCTTAAATTAGGATGTTTTGCTCACATGGTGGAATTTCAATCCTAGTTTTGTTCCCTGCTGAATTTCAATCCCAATTTTCAGTCCCTGCTAAAAAGTAGTATTAGGGATCCTCTGGTCTTTTAGTTTGATCACTTGTGAGCAAACGTTGTCTGTCTTATCCTTTCTAAATGGCCATCATTCAGAGCATGCATCAATGACTCAAACTCTGAAAATACCACTATTTTCTTAACTGCTATCTGTAGGGAAAAGAACAGAAGTTTAGTATATTTAAAACGTCTTACACCTTCATGCATCTCACTTGTCATAGGTTGCTAAGACAAGGATCAATATTCCCTCTGCTTGGATTCCAAGCGTTTCAGGATACTGGAGCTAATTAAAATTGCCCTGAAACCACATACTGACATCTGCAATATTATTTTAGATCAGCATAACCTATTCTCTGCAACATTTCTTCCAGACGTATACACTCTAAAATTGATTGCTTTAGTACGGCTTGGGCATAGCGCTATAAAGAAAATTGCATCATTATGAGAAGACATCCCTTTAGGAGTTTGTAGAAGTTTTACATTGTTTATATTTTGTAGTTTAAAATGTCTAAATATCTTTGCGTTCTTTACAAAAAGGTCATCTGCTGTATTCTGCTTTGTGTCAATAAGACATGAAAAGGAAATTTTTAGGTTCTAGATGGTGATAGACATTAAAAAGGTGGTTGATGGTAGATAATCTATATAATATATAAAGTGCACTGTATTGTTTAACTCCAATCCTAATAAACAGGAAACGAATACATACATACAAACATACATAGCATTTATTTACATTCTAAAATCCTTTTTTTTCTTCTTCTTTCAGGAATACTATCTTATTTTTCCCCCCAGACATACGTTAATATATTCAAATTAATTTACATTTACTACAAAATGAGTGTGTTTACAAGGTGCATTATTTTGGATACACAGCATTTTTTTTATTAATGTATATACTGATTTCAAATATAGATATTTGAAAATAGCATTTGTTAATTATTCTTTGTTATCCCTTTTCCAATGAAATGGTGCTGATTCTCATGTCATTGCATTGTGCCAAACCTGGACATGTGTTCAGTTGGGGAACTTGCAAACCTCAGACCAAAAGACACTGTGATGGACTCCGTATAACCTGCCCATAAACAAACAGTATACAATTATGAGAACACATTTAACAAAAAAAAAAGATTAAGTATAAGCAGTTTCCATCATGCGAAATGACTGATAGCGACTGATGCATTTAGCTGACTGACTTCTCATCCCTGTGCCATGTTGCATAACATATAATTATTTACAGCACAGTAAAGGCTTTCTAGATTAAAGGGGTCATCAGATGCCCATTTTCCACAAGTTGATATGATTCTGTAGGGTCTTCATGAAAAGTCTATAAAATACTTTGATTAAAATCTGTCAATGGTAGTGTAAAACAACACCCTTTTTACCTTGCCAAAAACAGCTCTTTTCAGAGCAAGCCGTATTGTTGCATGCCACTTTAAATGCAAATGAGCTCTGCTCACCCCGCCCCTCCCTTCCGAGCCACTCTCTGAGAGATGGTCAACTTTAGCTGCATTCATCGTGAAACTTGCTAACTAGCACATTATTAGGAAACGCAATTTGCAAAGATTCATAAAAAATGGGTAAGGCTTCTGTAGGTAAGGCTGGATCACAAATGATTTGCACAAACATAAACACATTTAGGTAGATCGGGGGCACATTCCCTTCAGAAACAAAAGTAATCCACTGCATCTTCAACGGATCAGATGTCGGGAATAAATGACGACTGCTATGTTCATTATTACATCCAACAACAAAGCACCTCAATCGCTTAGGAGTCATTATTGTCTACATCTGCTCCGGCTGTGAAATAATGGCGGACTGATGACAGCTCACTCAGGGCGGGTCTAAGGTAAGACACCAGTCCACCCATAGGCCTTTATCACAGTCCGCGTGTCGTCACATCCGGCTCCGGTTAGTAGCATAAAGGAATTTCCACCTGCTTTATTGTCAATGGACAGACGCCAGTTTTGTGAAGAAAATTAAACTAATTTAGTTTAGTTGAACATTGACGCAATAAATGTCAATGTTAAAAATGCGTATTTATACCAATTCCAAACCATGCATCATGTCATCCTTCAATTTTAGTGTGTAACATTAGCCTATCTGAGCGACTGTCAGCACTGCCAGTGTTGCCAGTAAGATTAATGAAGAGCACGCAGCTCAAATAACTGCCAGAGGAATACACGAGTTGATTCAATTTTACTTTTAATATTATTTTGTTTATTTTTGCATTATATTTATTGTGATTAACCTCCCGTTCTTTTTCACAGTATAATGACATTCAATCGTTGCACGCAATCATGGAGAATATAACTCGATTAAGATGATCAAACTTATTTTTAATTATCGTCTATGGGCTGGATATATTTCTTTATTTTAACAACTTAAATTTGATGCAATTAAGATTGCATAATAAAGTCAGCGCGTGAAAAAAATGTGAGCATTATGTTTAATAAAACAAATTTGCCCTAAACCTTTCATTTAATCCTTCTATACAGCTTTTAGTCATAATGAATGTTTTAAGCTTTGGCTAATTCTAATGCTTATTAATGTGATTATGTTGTTTGTATAGTTTTCTCTCTGTTCTGAAATGAAATAAGGTGATCAGAATATGAAGAATTGCCTATACACATACAGTATGGCTCTGTTTAAGTCACAAAATATGCATCGGGATATCGTGACAACATATTCCTTTGTTTCATAATACTCAATTAATTGTTGTAAACTGAGATTGGTGTCTTTAGAAGATGTATATGTGCTGAATTCTACATAAATAATCCACAACAATGCTGTGCTATGGGCACAGCCACTGATAGAGGCTGCAGCAGAAGCTCTTTCACACTACTATTTGAATCTTCCGCTTTTCAAACGTGGAAGTGTGATAAAGGCCTATACAAAAGTATGTGCTGAAAAACACTACTGTCAATCAACTATCGTGGGAGCGGCCTTCGTCCGTGTGACGTCACACAGACAAGAAGCTGAGAACGGCTTGATTTGAGAAAGGGGTAATGATTTTAGTAGATTTAAAAAAAAAAAAAACACTGGGTGGATTTTTATCATTATAAATTAATTAATATAAATTCTGATTCTGGCAAAATATCAGTGCTGGTACTACTAGATCTCAGTGCTGCGTTTGACACGGTCGATCATAACATACTTCTAGAGAGACTGGAAAACTGGGTTGGGCTTTCTGGGATAGTAATCAAATGGTTCAGTTCATACTCAGGAGGGAGAGGTTATTATGTGAGTATAGGAGAGCATAAGTCTAAGTGGATGTCCATGACATGCGGAGTCCCACAAGGCTCAATTCTTGCACCGCTCTTGTTTAGCCTGTATATGCTCCCACTAAGTCAAATAATGAGAAATAACCAAATTGCCTATCACAGCTATGCTGATGATACCCAGATTTACCTACCATTATCTCCAAATGACTACAGCCCCATTGACTCCCTCTGCCAAT
>NW_015506322.1:164425-167956 GCF_001515645.1 Sinocyclocheilus grahami | reverse complement strand
GTCCTCGGGTCCTTACACTGGCTTCCAGTTATATTTAGGATTGATTTTAAAGTACTTTTACTCGTTTATAAATCACTCAATGGCCTAGGACCTAAATACATAGCAGATATGTTCACTGATTATAAACCTAACAGACCATTTAGATCATTAGGATCGAGTCGGTTAGAAATACCAAGGGTTCACACAAAACAAGGGGAGTCCGCTTTTAGTTATTATGCCGCCTGCAGTTAGAATCAGCTTCCAGAAGAGATCAGATGTGCTAAAACATTAGTCACATTTAAATCTAGACTCAAAACTCATCTGTTTAGCTGTGCATTTACTGAATGAGCACTGTGCAATGTCCGAACTGATTGCACTATATTTTATGTATAATCATTTTCTAATCTTAAGTGTTTTAAATTCGTTTTAAACCTCTTAAATCAAATTTTAAATAATTTTCAAAGTTTTAAATTCCTTGTCTTATTGTTTTTTTTTTTAATTATTTTTCATTTATTTTATGTAAAGCACTTTGAATTACCATTGTGTATAAAATGTGCTATATAAATAAACTTCCCTTGCCTATAGGGTGGTTGTGTACACACACTGCCAACACACATTTTTGTACAAACAGTTTGTAAAAGTGCATGTCGCATCCAATGACCCCTTTAAATAAAACATAATCCTTTATTTTACTAAAATGCACTAATTCAGTGGTGCTGAGAACTGCTCTCTCCAGGATGTGAAAATCAGCACCACATGGCTTGCTAAAAACCGCACAAAACATTCAAACAATTGCAGTGCAACTCCCTGACAACCACCCATAAAACTCTAGCATTGTTTTCTCCGAAAAATTTAAAATAATTAATTTTAACATTCTGATTCACCCTCAGTCCACATTATCTTACCAAACAATAACAATTTTAATGACAGAAATCAGGCTGTCAAGGCATACCATCTGATTGGAATAACAATTTGAGACATTTATAATACATCTGTTTCACATGTTCATTAAACACCATCTTTACAACAAATCATTTTTATCTTGTCATATTTTTTCACTTATTTCTAAAGGAAACGACAAACCCTGGTGCGCTACATTTAAATGTCTCCCAGATGGATGCCAAATGCTTTCACAGTTTAAGCATTTATTTATAACAAGGACAAGCTGCCAAAACATGACAGCCTTGCAACGAGGGCAAAATAAGTTTAGCATGATTATCTTGCCATAAAATCACAGCTACATTATTAAGAGGAGAGCAGAAATTTCACTGACTTAAAGCACTGATAAAATAACTATCATACACACATACAAGCAAAGAAATTCAAACTATTGACCAGATTGCATCTCAGTAAATGGAGAGGATAACTATTCTGAAGTGTGTGGGCAAAGTCTTAATCGGGCAGATTCATTCACGCATAAAAATGCACTTCCACATATGTACGGATAACACTACATGACATGCCTTTTAAATCATATATGGTACGCTCTGCTCTAGGGTTACTGAACTGCTTTCAGCAGTCACTAATTTAATAAGGATTCCAAGAAATCCTTGTGAAGTTATTAATACCATATGAAGTCTTTAAAACCTATCGCACATATGAGGTTGGCAAGGTTTCCATTCATTTATATTTCTAAGCTACCCACCTATAAAACTTTTTACTAAACAGTGAACTTACAAAAAAAGAATACGCTTAGTATATATTTTAGATGCATTCACACCCCTTTCCTAGACTAATAGTAAAATACAAGATTATAATGGCTACTAAATGCATATGCACTGCAGCCTATACTGTTGAGCACACTGCATTTGACAGAGTATGTAACAGCAATGTTTTCAAACTGTTTTTAAAATTTCAAACACAGACATATAAGTCCTGCAGCTGTTGTCGTGTTGTGTTCAGCTTGTTGTGGGTGATGGTGCTGTAACAGTGAATGCCCAGCATGTCTTGACCATTGCAGTCATCAAGAAAGTGCAAGGGTTAATGTGAAGCTGCATTGGTATGATGGGTCTGTGCCTCCGGAGCCTTACTTTGCCCATGTATGGCTAGCAGCCTGGTGAGCTGGATGGAGCCTAGAAGACACTATAATAATCATGGTGCTGGTGATTGAGAGTCCAGAGCTTCTGGTTAAACTTTACCTCACTCTGGTGAAGCAGCAGGACTACTGTACTCTTACTGCAGCAGAGGTGGAAAACAAATCAAGATGAGCTGATTCAAAAGAAGGTTGATATTCTGGGGTTGCTTGCTGCACAATGAAAAACAGAGTTAACCCTTTAACACATACAATCACACCGGTGTGATCACTCTAGGCTGGTACCTGGAGTGTACGATCACACTGGTGTGATCAGAACGTTCAGTGCGTGACATGGTCAACTGCTGAATTCAAATCTGATTTTGCACTTTTCCAGGCACTGAGCCAGATTGGACTTGCTGAGTGCTTGGCATATTACCACAACTATTCAGTGTTTTCAACCACATAATGCTTATTTTACGTTTCAGACATTTAAATACACATAATCATTAGCAAAATATACATTTATAGTTTGTAAAATACACACTGATGTATAGGGAAGCAGCAATAATGATCCTTACAAATATAATTTGACGACATGAATTATTGATATAAAATACACATAGTGTAGGTAACAATAATGTTTACTCTATTCTTCTCCCTGTTCACCAGAAACGTCTCTGGTTACGTATGTAACCCTGGTTCCTCGAGGGAACGAGACGCTGCATCCAAAACGCTAGGGGGACGCCTTCTGCGACCCACGCTCTGAATCACATGTGAAATCAGTCCAATAGCTGAATGGAACGTCACGGGCGGGTGACGTCATGACCAGGAAGCTATAAAAGCACGTGCGGCGGAGCCAGCATCAGCTTCTAGGAATGAAGCAAGCGCTGGCAGGGATGCCGGAAGTATGGCACCGAGACACAGCGTCTCGTTCCCTCGAGGAACCAGGGTTACATACATAACCTGAGACGTTACTCTTCAGGAACTCGAGCTGCTTCGAAAACGATAGGGGAACGAGAATGCCCACGCTGCCAGACTTCCAAGTCTCTGCCTAGTGTGGAAGACTGCACAGCTTTGGCGAGAGAACAGAAGAGCCAGGAGTGGCTCGCATGTCTAGACCGTAAAACCTAACAAAGGTAAGGGGCGTGGACCAACCTGCAGCATTGCAGATGTCCTGCATAGGCACACCCGCTAAAGAAGCCTAGAGGCTGCCACACTTCGAGTTGAGTGAGCCTTGACCCCTAACGGCGAGGGGAGATCAGAGGACTCATAACAGATGGAGATGGCATCCACTATCCACCGACTGAGGGTTTGTTTAGTTGCTGGAAGACCTCTTTTAGGGGGACCGTAGCACACAACCTCCTCCACAGGGTAGCTCTGTGGACGTATGCATCCAGTGCTCGCACTGGACACATACAATTAAGCTTCTGCTGGTCTGGTTCCCCGAATGTAGGAGGACTGAAGGCCTGAGGTACTGATGAGGGGACTTTTGGGACATACCCCACACGAGGGTACAGAAATGCTTTGGCCAGACCGGG
>NW_015506322.1:159508-163753 GCF_001515645.1 Sinocyclocheilus grahami | reverse complement strand
AGTATGGCACCGAGACGCAGCGTCTCGTTCCCTCGAGGAACCAGGGTTACATACATAACCTGAGACGTTACTCTTCAGGAACTCGAGCTGCTTCGAAAACGATAGGGGAACGAGAATGCCCACGCTGCCAGACTTCCAAGTCTCTGCCTAGTGTGGAAGACTGCACAGCTTTGGCGAGAGAACAGAAGAGCCAGGAGTGGCTCGCATGTCTAGACCGTAAAACCTAACAAAGGTAAGGGGCGTGGACCAACCTGCAGCATTGCAGATGTCCTGCATAGGCACACCCGCTAAAGAAGCCTAGAGGCTGCCACACTTCGAGTTGAGTGAGCCTTGACCCCTAACGGCGAGGGGAGATCAGAGGACTCATAACAGATGGAGATGGCATCCACTATCCACCGACTGAGGGTTTGTTTAGTTGCTGGAAGACCTCTTTTAGGGGGACCGTAGCACACAACCTCCTCCACAGGGTAGCTCTGTGGACGTATGCATCCAGTGCTCGCACTGGACACATACAATTAAGCTTCTGCTGGTCTGGTTCCCCGAATGTAGGAGGACTGAAGGCCTGAGGTACTGATGAGGGGACTTTTGGGACATACCCCACACGAGGGTACAGAAATGCTTTGGCCAGACCGTGTGCAAAGTCAAGATAGGAAGGGGCCTCAGAAAGGGCCTGTAAATCCCCAACTCTCTTAAGAGAAGATATCGCCAGAAGAAAGGTAGTCTTTATTGTAAGGTGGTGATCAGAAATCTCTTCGATAGGTTTGAATGGAGGCTTACAGAGAGCTTCTAGCACCACTGCTAGGTCCCATGTAGGGACACAAGATCGTACCCGAGGCCTCTGCCTCAGCGCACCACGGAGGAAACGTGTAACCAGGGGGTGTCTCCCCACTGAGATGCCACCGAGAGGGGTGTGGTAGGCCGCAATGGCCACCACGTAGACCTTCAGGGTGGAGTGGGTTAACCCTGCAGAGAAACGGGCCTGCAGGAACTCCAGTGCTGTACCAACTGGGCAGTTAGCTGGGACGAGCTGGCGGTCTCTACACCAGGAAGTGAAAAGTTTCCACTTCCAAGCGTACAGTTTCCTCGTGGAGGGAGCTCTGGATTGGAGAATGGTCTCAACAACCTCAGTTGAGAGACCAGAAGCTACTAGTTGTGCCCCCTCAGGGGCCACACCCATAACTTCCACAGCTCCAGGCGGGGGTGAAATATCATGCCCTCCGCCTGTGAGAGGAGGTCCCTCCTGACAGGAATCTCCCATGGAGAGCCGTCGAGAAGGGAAATCAGGTCCGAGAACCATACTACCGGGGCTACTAACAGTAAGCGGACTCCGTCCTGGCGCACTCTCTCCAGAACTCCTGGGAGCAGAGCGATCGGGGGAAAGGCGTACAGATGAAGCCTCGGCCACGCCTGTACCATGGCATCCAGCCCCAGTGGAGCTGGATGAATCAGAGAGCACCAGAGGGGACATTGCGATGTCTTCTGGGTCGCAAACAAGTCCACCTGAGCTCCCTCAAGAGCCGACTCTGCGTGCTTCGCTCCCAAGCAAACCACGCACAGGCTGTGTGTATCCCCACTTGTGATAAAACGTGGGCAGGGAGGAACACACAACCTATAACGTGGCTTGCACTCGCCCTTTGCATGCTTTGTCTTAGCGTGAGCCTTAGACATAGCTGCTTATTAGACTTTTTCTCACAATAGACAGACAACAATAAATATGACTGACACACACAGAGTGCTTCACTGAATGACAGAAAGCTTACGCTGGCTCTGCCGCACGTGCTTTTATAACTTCCTGGTCATGACGTCACCCGCCCGTGACGTTCAGTTCAGCTATTGGACTGATTTCACATGTGATTCAGAGCGTGGGTCACAGAAGGCGTTCCTCTAGCGTTTTCGACGCAGCTCGAGTTCCTGAAGAGTAACTTACTTTAATATCTTTTGTTTGGAGAGGATGAATTTACGTGTTGTAAATCCCCCAGCTTGCATTCAGCATGAACTAGCATGGCGGTGCCCATCACTCATGATAGATCAACTAACATGAGGTGCGTCCCAAATCGCGTACTTATATGACGTTTTGTAGTATGAATAGTATGAGTAGTGCGTTCACACTGAAAATTCCAAAAAGAAAAAGTGCACTTTAAATACCTAGATGAAAAAAAAAACAAAGTGTGAAATACTGGACACTTCATGCACCCAACTGTCGCAGCTTTAATTAGGTTGCGAAGGGGGACTGGCTATCAGACTGTAGAACAGATTATTAATGACAAAATAACCTTTTAAAATGCATACACTACGTGGTTGAGCACATAGTGCATAAGTACGTAGTGTATAAGTCCACAGTGTATAGTGCGTCATTTGGGATGCAGTTATGCTCATTATAAAAGTGTTTATACTACCAAATACATTTACTTATACGTATTTGAGAATCGGAATATCAGATAAGTGAACATGTTTGTGAATATTTTGAATGAAACAGGAAAAATTAAATAAAACCGATACATCACTCATTCACAGCTATTTTGTCTGTGTTGTGTCACATGACAAGCATGATGCATTGCCATGGAAACAATAAGGTGATTATTCTAAAATAATGGTCGCCAAAAAAAATGACTCACTCTGGTGGGGGGAGGGGGGTTGTCTGCTGGAATATTTTACACTCTCGTGTGAAAAGGTCAAGTATGAACAATATGTCATCATGATTGCACCAATGATGGGGAAGCAACATAAATCTAAAAGACATGACCCATGCTACGGCTACGACTGCCCTGTACCTCCACCCAGACACAGCAGGAAACTACTGGTTTGCAGCCCCTAATGCTGCCCCCAAACCTCAACACCCCCTATAGCAGGTGCTTTTTGGTCAGACAGGTAGGCCACACTCAGGGGCTGTATGTGAAATTATTTTGCCACTGGCTGTGGAATTTCAAGTAATTCCACTTGGCCTCTGCAATGCCCCAAACACATTTAAGAAGCTCGAAGAGAGAGTGCGGGCAGCAGTTTCCAGCTGTTGCCATGTGCTTTGCTTTGATGCCCTGGTCTTCATACTAATCCATTAGTGTCAAACTCTGCTCCTTAAGGGCCACTGTCCTGCTGTAGAGTTTAGCTCTAACCCTAATTAAACACACTTGATCCAGATAATCAAAGTCTTTAGGAGTTCTAGAGACTTCCAGGCATGTGTGTTGGGGTTGGTTGGAGCTAAATTCTGCAGGACAGTGATACTCCTGGAGCTGAGTTTGACACATGCGTACTAATCCACTAAAATCTTTACATTGGAGCCATAGCTTTGTGGGCAGTCAGTCAGTCAGTCAAAAATCATTGCAGAAAGGTGAGGTATTTTTTTTTAATTTAGATATTTTTAAGTGTCTTAGTGTGTTCACATGGCTCCAAATACTTGTTTGGGGTCTACGTATATAGATTATATGGGTAACGCTTTAGATTACAACCCGCAAAGAACTATGTAAGTATACTGAATTTACAGTGTAAATTTCTGTAATTATAGTGTACCTATTAAGAACATACATGTAGGTATAAGGGAACAATGTGTTACGTTTGGGTAATAAGGGGGTAACAACCAGATATGCAACCTGCAAAGAACTGCGTAAGTAAGCTGAAGTTACAGTGTAACTTTTTTTGTAATTATAGTGTACCTATTCAGTACCTCCGTGTAGGTATAAGGGAATAATATGCGAAGTTTGGGGAATAAAGGGGTAACAACCTGTAAAATTACAAATAATTTATACTGTAAGTATTTTGAAACTAAGAGGTGCTTATTCTAATATTACGTGGTATGTATGGCCTAAACAACAATCTTATGTTTGGGAATGATTTAGAAAGACGATAAATACTTTTTATAATTTTATATTGGTATTTTATTATAGGCGTATAGGTATATTTTAACCATGGGGTACACTTTATATTATTAAAGGATGGACATGTAGCGTCTGGACCAATCAAACACACAATTTTTCATTTGATTTAACAAATCAGTTCTTCATTAGATTAACAAGTCCCCTCACCCAATAAACTGGATGCCAGGATGTCTGCAAATGACACCAAACCATGGCAACCCTGACACCAGATACTTTTACGACCTCATGGAATGTGAGCAGGGAAAAGCACTGTCTTTTCATAAGGAAAATCCCCAAGGCACAGTAGGAATGGACTTTTCTACTAATTAATTCATAGGAAAACTTTTATTTGAATGAACACACATAGCCTTCAGGTCATGGTGTATATTATTGTCAT